>NC_044996.1:102974651-103274651 GCF_008728515.1 Papio anubis | reverse complement strand
TCTGGGCCCTGATCTAATCCCCTGTAGACAGAGCAGGGACATAGAGCACCCTACCCTGATATGGTAAGTAGACAAGGGAAGTTATAGTTGGGGCTGCTTTTCTCCTTAGGTGTCTAAAGAACCCATGAGTTCTCAAAGCCTCCCCTCCTACTACCTTACCCAGTTTATCTTTGTGTTTTTCAGCTGGGCACCAGTGTCTCCAGTCCTATCCTCCGATTATATTTTCTGGTCATTTAGTGACTTTAACAGTCCCTTCTCATTTATTATAATCTCATAGTTTTAATATAGTTTTAGGGCCATAGAGGTCATCTATATCAGCTGTTCCATTTTACAGACATGAAAACTAGATATAGTAGAGCTCAGGATTGCGCAGCATGAGTTGGGATCCTGAGGTCACATTATATGTCAGTAAAATAATTCTGTAAACCAACATTTTAGGAAGGAAGTGTTATGGTGAAGTTTCAAAGAGGAAAAATGTAATTATCAAGGTCAGTTTAAGATCTTTATATACATGGAATCATATAATACGAATTGGTTTTGTGTCTGGCTTCTTTTGTTCTGTTTTGTTTTTGAGACGGTATCTCACTATGTTGCCCAAGCTAGTCTTGAAGTCCTGGGCTCAAGCAGTCCTCCTGCCTCAGCCTACCAATTAACTGGGACTACAGACATGCACCATCATGCCCAGCTCATGTCTGCTTCTTTAGCTCCAAATAATAGTCTTGAGATTCATCCACATTGTAGTATGCATCAATAATGCAGTCCTTTTTATTGCTGAGTAGTAGTCCACTTCATGAATGTACCACACTTTATTCGATCATTTACCTGCTGATGTTGCCTCCAGCTTTCATTTTGAATAAAGCTACTATGAACATTCACATACAAGTCTTTGGGAGGACATATATTTTTACTTTGGGGTGTAAATGTCTAGGATTAGTATTGCTGGCTCAGGATACTTAGATTTTATTATTAGCTCTGAACTAATGTGTTGTTACTTTAAGCAAATTACATCCCCTCTCTGGGCTCCAGAGTCCTCATTTGTAAAAGGAATGGATTGGACTAGATGAGTCTTTTTGAAGCTGTGCTCCTTACATCCTCTCAATTCTGAATTGGCTAGTGGCAGGAGAGGGAAGGTGAACAGCCAAGGGCTGAGTCCCCACTCCTACCTCACCTAGACAGCTTGACTAATATCTAAATGTTGTCTTTCTCCATTGGAGTTCATTTGAACAAAGTGTTCCATGACTAGGAATGTTAAACTCTTGGTCTAGATAGTCTCTAAGATTCCTTTGACTCTCTAAAATATTTGGAGTATACCAGAGTTTTTGCCTGCTTTCAGGCTTCCATGAGTAATGTTCTGGGAACAACATCTAAGGTCACAGAAGAGCAAGCCTGAGTGAAAATCACCTCTCTTTTCTCTTTATATATGACAGCAGGTGAAACTAAGCTGTAACTGAACTGAAATATATATGCAAGAGGGCATGTCAGACTTCTGTGCCAGACAAGATGGTATAGACACATTTTCACCAGCTCTTCCTAGTTAAGTACTATTGTGAATCCAGGAAAAAATGCAAAAAGCAACCAAAGGAGAAGTCAGAATGAAAGGTGGTTACAGGAAGGCGAACTGGTTTGGGACCCCAGAATTGAAAGAACAACACAGATGTAGAGCATTCACATCCCCTCATCCAACAGAAAAAGGTTACCAGGCCCGGTGTTTCTGTAACCCTAACTTGGCAACAGAAGGCAGCCAAGGTAAGCTTGTTCTACCCCTGGATCAAATGGAAGGCCCTCTGACAATGAAGGCAAGCCCAGCATCACCAGTAAGAAGGACTGATAAGGAGTGCTGTAAGCAATAAGTAGTCAAGGGAGGTGTTCTCCTTCCCTGCCCAGCCTGAGACTCCCCTCCCCTCCTGAGAGATACCTAGGTACCAGCACAAGTATCCCAGCCTGCCAGGAAGCCTTTTTGTCCCTGTGGACCTAAGACTTGCTTCTCCCATTGAGATATACTTGGCTGCCTGACCTGAGGAAATCTCCTCTGCTGTCTCAGGCAACATACAAATGAAAAAATAGAAAATCTCAGCAAAGAAATAGAACAGACATTTTATGGAAGAGGATACACAGATGGTGAATAAGCATATGGAAAGATGTTCCTATCATTAACCATCAGGGAGGTGCCAATTAAAGCCACAATGAGATATCACCAAGTATCTATCAGAATGGCCAAAATAAAAAAATGGTGACAACATCAAATGCTGGTGAAGATGCAGAGAAACCGGATCACTCATACATTGCTGGTGGGAATGGAAAATCATACAGCTACTCTGGAGAGCAGTTTGGCAGTTTCTTAAATAACTAAATATGCAACCACCATATGACCCAGCAATTGCACTCTTGGTCATTTATCCCAGAGAAATAAAAACGTACATTCATACAAAAACTTCTGCATGAATATTTATAGCAGCTTTATTTGTAATAGCCCCAAACTGAAAATAACCCAGATGTCCTTTGGCTGGTGAATGGTTAAACAAACTATGGTACATCCATACCATGGAATACTACTCAGCAATAAAAGTGAATGAACTCTTGATATATGCAACAACTTGGATGAATCTCTAGAGAATTATGTTGAGCAAAAAAGGCAATCCCCAAAGGTTACAGGCTGTGTGATTCCATGCATATAATAATTTTGAAATGACACATTTTTAGAAATGGAGAATAGATGAGTGATTTTCAGAGGTTAGGAACTGGAGTGGGTGGAGACAATGGGTGGAGGAGGGGCTAGAAGAAGGTAGTTGTGGTTATAAAAGGGCAGCAGGATGCATTCTGTCGTGATGAAACTATTCTGTACATTGATTGTGGTGTTGGATACACGAAACTACACATGGCATAGAATTGTACTAAAACTAAACACCCCCCTCCAACACACAAAAACGAGTACAAGTAAAATTGAGGAAATCTGAATACGTTGGGTGGGTTGTTATAGTCTTGCAAGCTGTTACTACTGGGGGAAACTGGGTAAAGGGTACACAGGATCTCTGTATTATTTCTTAAAACTGCATGTGAATCTACAATCATCTAAAGAAAAAGTTCAATGAAAAAGGAGGCCATTTCAAAAAGAAGGAAGTAGATGATATACACAGATCACCATCCTAGGAAGGACAGGCATTGGAGGAGTCTGGGCAGCTCTTGGCTCCTAGAGAGAGCAGTGACTGTGGAGAGAATGTGAGATTCAGGCGACCATGCTTTCCTGCTCCTGAAGAGAGTGCCTAAGTACTGAATGCTCTTTATTTAAATTTGAAAAATGAGGTAGCCTGCTTTTGTTTGGGCCTGCCACTAAATAAGACTGTAATTAGTGAAGTATTTTCAGGAATACTAAGGCTCTTACCCGCCGGATCTAGGATGTTTTAATTGCTCTTTTATAACAAGTGCCTTGACAGACACTTCTGCCTTCAGTCTACATGTGGAAAGAAAAAAAAAAATCCACAACCTCGAACACCACAGCTTAGAAGTAAAACCCTTCTGAGAAAACATGTTTTGAATATAACTTCACATCATTGATGGAATTTAATTATATATGAGCACTTAAGTTTAGCACCTTGTAGCCAATTTTTACACTTGGGATTTTAGGTTTCTTTAATATATTTACTCAGTATGCCAAATGTAACTTATTTTTTTCCTAAACATTGAGTCTATAGGGAAGTTTCCTCTCCAAGTGAAGGCTGGCTGCCGGAGACGGAGAGATGATTGAATTTGCAGGGCTGTCAAAAGTTGCCAAGAAGGAGGGATGAGGCAATGATGCAAGAGCTCTCTAGTGGACACTGTACTGCTCGGCCTAGATACCTCTTCAGAGCCAACACACTCATAACCAAGCTGCTGTGGATATTGATTGCAGACGGCCAATGATTGGCTGAGCCCCCTGCTTCAATTTAGGACAACTCTTAGGAGCTGTGCCAGCTCTACAGAGCCCCTTGTTAGGATTGGCTGAGGTCTCAGTTGCAGTCTCAGCTGGGGTCTCACCTTGCGGGTCAGTTTCACCTTCCTCACCCAGTTACAAATGTATCTCTTGAGGTTTCTCCCTAATAAGTCCTTTGTACAAAACTATCTCAGAGTTGGCTTCCAGGGAACCCAATCTAAGATAATACATTTAATTGGGTTCCCTGAAAGCAGAGCCTACAAGGAGAACTTTGGTGCAGGAGGTTTATCTCCCAAGAGAGAATTCTAGGTATTGGGAGTGAAGGAGCAGGAGGAATGAAACAGAAAAGGAAAATAGCCAATATGAAGTGCATAATCAATCTGGTTGTTGCTGTGGGCAACCAGGGATCAATTCCTCTGGAGATGTTGGAGGAATCTGAGTGTGGCTCAGATATGTCTCAACAAAGAATGAGATGCTGGGGCATTTATCCATATACTATTGTCCCCACTTATTTAAGGGTTGTCTCTAGAGACACTAATGTCCCCAGGCTTCTGCTTGTTCTGTGCACAAATGGGACAATTTCTCAGCATTTCTGAGCATACCCTAAGGCAGAAAATAAGAGAGGCCCAGTAGGTATTGAGGTGGGATAGTTCCTAAATCAGAGGTGGCTGAGGGTCTGTGATGTGGAGCACCAAAAATGTCTGCTGCTTAGAAGAAGGAATAGCAGCCTTTTTATTTGACAGGAGTCAGAGGAGCTCATATAATTCAGGTGAAATTTCCAGGGTAAACTAGATATTTATCACACCAAGCCTCTGTGTGTGGCACTGAACTGGCAGTGGAAAGGAAGGATATAGGAAAGTCAAAAGGAGACCAATTACAAGGTCTTTCACTTACGTACCTACTGAGCTGGCTGAGCAGTCATTTTACTGGACCCTCTTCTCTCTGTGTAAAGCTAGACGTATAAAAATTACGTTCTGAGATGGAATCCAACAATATCTCAATTGTGTTAAGATGTGTTTATCTCCAGGGGTGGAAAGAAGGCAAAATAATATTGGTTCAGCCAGAAAAATACAAAGGAAAGAACTGATGAGACAACACCAATGGCTGATCTATGTTCACTTTGAAATGTTTAGGCTGGCAAATCTCAGCGCATGGGCTTGAGATCAGCAGTATCAGTACTATCTGGGAACCTGCTAGAAATGCAAATTTTCAGACACTTCCCCAGACCTGTAGAATCAGAGACTCTGGAAGATGGACCCGGCACTCTGTGCTTTAACCAAGCTTCCAGGGATTCTTGATGAGAGCTAAAGTCTAAGAATTTTAATGGTCTAATTCTGGAGCATTCACTTGTACCTGAGATTTTAGCAATGAAACCATAAATCTAATTCACCAAGTTTGCTCCAGTTAGGCCTGGTTTTGAAACAATGTGGCATACACAGTGAAAATTATTCAGCAAGTATTCCCTTGGTTAGTCTCTGTGTTGAGTAGGTGTCACATGAAGAGAAATTTTACAGATTTGAAAAACATCTAGAAGATAGCTTTTATTGTTTTATATCTCTGTAGTCGGCCATTGCCTATTTCTCTCCTCCTTGCCCAACAAATGCTGACTTATCATCTATCATGTGCTAAACACTCGTGTAGATGCTAGAAATATAGCAATGAATGAAAGAGATGCAAATTCTTATCCTCATGGAGCTTGGTGTGTGTGTGTGAGAGAGAGAGAGGGAGAGACAGAGAGAGAGAGATGGAGAGGGGAGGGATGACAAAATAGTCATTAAACATAAAGAAATTACATAGCATATTAGAGAGTTCTTAGTGCTCTGGAGAAAAGTAAGGCAGGAGAGGAGAATAGCAAATTTTAAATAGGGTGGTCAGGGAAGGCTTCACCAAGGAGACGTGGGAAACCAGTTTTGAAGGATATGAGGGAGAGAATAGTGAAGAGAATTTGAAGAATGAATGTTCCAGGTGGAGGAGTGGCAAGATCAAACAGATACCTCGAAGTGGGAGTGTGCTTCTAGCATTCAACATTAGTTCTGAACCTAGGTATGGAGAAAATGCTGTGTGACCGCGGAGCTTTATTGCTAACTATTGGCAGGTGAGCAGCAAACCCCTGGCTAATTTGAAAGTAGAAGCATTGGAATCTGTGTTGAAATCCACTTTATGTATAATATGTGTTTAGATGGCTCTTGTTATCCCTTTAAAACACAGATGCAAATGCCTACGTGTGTAAATAAACTGGTGTACATTTTATTTATAATATGTACTTAGCAGTTTATCTAGGCTTGTATCTATACCTATTTGTGCAGATTTTTTATATTTGTCAAACTGATTTATAATACATAAATGTAAATCAAACTGAGCTGCAGTTTTAAGGAGACAAGGAACCCCTAGTGGAGGATGGGATTTATTTTTTCCGCTAACAAACAAAACATTTAGAAATTGTCGTGGAGCCTTCTGAAGTCATGTTCAATGATACAAGCACAAGCTCTGAGCCCAGCAGGAGTAATTGCACATGGTGGGTGAGGCTGGGCTGCCCGCTTTGCCTCAACATTTCCTTCCATTTTTGGCTTTGTGTGGGACTTCAACTCACTTTCGCTTCTCTTCAAGTTCAAACAATTTCATAACACAAATAAATAACCTTTTGGAAAAATTGTAATGTGGAGTCTTAATGGCAACCTGTTTCTTCTGGTTGTGTAAGAAAATTGGTAAGGATCTCAGAGGGTGGATAATTTCACCCTGGCTGGTAAATCAGGCAGTTCCTTACATCTTGTAATAGCTACAGGAGAGTTTCCAGTGATTAGGAGAGAAGCCCGCTGATGTACAGCTTCGGACTTTTTCGTGTCAGCACTGAATGTTTTGATTCAGGTTAAACACAAACCACCTCTGCTTGGAAGAAGCAGTCCTCAGCACAATCTTTCCTAATCAGTTTGCCGGAGATGATGATTTATTCAGTGTATGAAGCATAGGGGTGACTTTTCCAGTCAGCACTGGGAAATATCTGGAAGGCAGTCTCGAGTCTCCATAGTGAATAGGGTTATTTTTCCCATATGTTTCCAGGCACCCCCTCAGTCTATGGTGGTCTGTGTGAACACGTTTGCAGGAAACCTGTGAAGTTCAATTACTGTGGTGTCTACAACTGCTGAATTCTGAGTGTTGGTTCAATGCAATAGATGATGAACAATTCAATGCTGAATGACGTGTCCTACCGTCGGCCACAGAGAATTTTCCTTCTGAGGAATATTTAAGAAAACATGTATGTGGGGAGGTTTCAGAGCAGATTTGTCAGAAAATGATGGGAAGATTACACCAGCAATTCTTAGTCTTTTCAGGTATGAATATTTTTAAAATCCAAATATTTCGGGAAGCTGCTGCTGCTATTTCAGTATTCATTATATAATAGATATGATCATTTAAAAACATTCCTTAGTTTACTAAGTTAGGCTTAAAGGGTTTATTCCTTAACACAGCTTCTACAAATTATTAGAAAAAAATGAACAGTCCATATATGTGTGAGGTATATTAGTTTATTTAACTGGCCCACAGAGGACTTCTTAGATTTCCCTCCCCCAATTCCCTCCAAGTAAAGCTCACAGCCCAGAGACTGGGAATTTAGGATGAAGTGCCTTTTCGGAATGAACTCCTGTAGCTCCAGGGTGCAATTAGTTAGCGCATGGTACTTATAAGGCAAGATAAATGCTTTTGTACCTACTAGCCTTCTACCTCCACCCTCAACAACATAGGCTTTGTTAAATGCACTGGCATTCAGAGGTGGGGAGGCGGGATAAGGTAGGACTAATGGACCTGCTCATTTGTGGCAAAGGGCAAAAAGCAGGACCCAGCAGGTGTCATTGTGCAAAGTTTTAAGTCTAGTGTCACCATATTATGTCTGCAGTGCCAGAGGGCCGCCAGACTTTGCTTAGAATGACTTCCTGCTGTTTTCTCTTCCCTGAAGGGATTTCTTTAAGTCTTAAGGTCATTGTGTTCCGGTGTCATCATTTATAATCTCTCTTGTAAGAATCTTCTCTTCCCCATGTCGCTCATCCATGGAGGGTGCCTCCTTTTCAGAACAAAAGGCTCAGTGTGGATTTTATTCTGAAAGAACAACCTAATTGTAATAAAGGCCCCACTGACCCTGTAGCTTATGTTGGTAAGGCTTCATTTTATTTCATTTTAAAAAATCTAATCTTTTATGAACTCGAATTTCAAAACAAGAAATTCACTCTTCCCAAAATGATAGTCAGATGGCTTTGGAAGGGCCCCAGTTGCTTCTCTGACTCCTGCGATGGGGGGTGTGTGTTTTATATATCCTATCATGCGCAGGACTCACACAGACCTTTTAAAGTTAATTAAAAAGTCTTCCATAGGCTGCCAGATCCGGGCAGGAGCATTCCTCGTAACCTTTTGTCCCAGATTAAAAACCTCTGACAATCAGGGATGTTGCCAAGTTTCAAATGAAGTGTTCAGAGTAAATTCAATAAGCTGTACAATTCTGTCAGCTTTAGAGTGACTCGCCTTTCTGGTTCAGCAAGAACTGGAGGATTGATGGGAACTGAATTCCTTCCTTTGAAGATTTCTTTACCATCCTACTCTTTTCAATAGCATCCCCCCACCCCCAATGAACACCCATAATGTTTCTAACCATAGGAGAGTGTTGCTCAAAGTCTCATGGGCATGCCTTTGACAAACGTGTTCCTTATTATGTGCAGGTTGGGAAACCCTGCATACCATATTCCCTGCTTGGAGAGGCACAATGCACAGGAGCATATCCAACTCGAGCTTTTCTGCAGAAAACGGTTTCGTTTTGCTTAACACAGTGTTTCCTAGATATATTTGACCATGCTACCTATTTTCCCCCAATAATCTTTAATAGCTTCCCAAGGAGCTTGCAATATCCCACAAAGGACTAGGTTGAAGGTTCTGTGAAAATGAACTCTATGGCGTATAAATCTTGTACAAGTCATGGTTTCCTGTGATAAGCACAAAGAATACATTCCCAGCAGAGCATACCAGGAGACAGTGGACTGAGAGGGATGTTTGGTAAGCAGATTTCCGAGTTGCCCCAGTTCCTTTCAGGAGACCTGCTTCATTGGTGATGATGTAAGAGTCGGTTGCTTCTGAGAGAGATTCTGCCAGTTCACAAGATCAAGTGAACCTCGTGCTCCCAAATATATCGTTCTAAAATACCACCTTATATGTGTGGTTGCAAACACTGTCTTTAGCAAACCATGTCACTATGATCTGTCATCTGGCTATAATTTCTTTCTACCCCACTAGCACATCTTGCTCTTCTGCCCACCATGTATATAGTAATGAACAGGCATCACCCCTGTGCAGTGGCCTTGCAACTACATAAGAAAGATCCGTTTGTGGGCACACATGCTTAGTTCCTTATGAAGTTTAAGTGGACCTTAGCACAGCAGGGATGGTCAGGGTGTACCCCAGAACAAGTGTTCCGAGGAGAACATTTTGACCTGTCATTACCAGCTCTTTAACAGTCTGGGTCAGTAGAGTTTGGAGAATGCTGAACATTTTGAGTTTTTTTAGCAAGGGCAGAGCCAGGGTCCTGGCAGAAAAACAAATGACACGCTCAGAGAATTTTAACAGACAGCTTACAGAGGTAAGGGTGAGGTGAAGGGAACGGTAAGGGATAAGAAAGCACCCAGAGAATAGCAACAGCAGGAAGCTGTTACCACCCTAGGACTTCTCATTTTAAGCCCAATTTATCCCTATTTGTGAAAATAAAATTAAATGACAGTGTTTCAAATGACACATTTGAAAGCCATACCGAAGTCAGATACAATTCTGAGAAAGCCATACCGAAGTCAGATACAATTCTGAGTTTCTTAAAAAGAATCATTCCAGGACAGATTTTGAAGTCAAACCTCTGTCTTGCTATAGATCAAGGAAATAATACTTACAAACTATTGACTGTAGGCCTGCATAGGCTAGCTCTGGACAGCAGGGAAAACATTGTGGAAATTTGTGTGACACCTTTTACGCTTCCCCAGCTCCATTTTCATGTTGGGCAATAGGAACAACAACAGCAAATTTGAAGAGGAAAAGGAGTTTCACAAGAAGTGCCTGAGGGATCTAGCGAAGACATGGGATCTTTACACACTGGAACCCTGTATTTTGTTGTAAGGTTAGAAGAAAGTAATGTGTTACTAACACTTAAAAGTATAGAAGTTTTGTAAATTATTTACTTATAAACATAAAAAAGATCAAAGGTATTCCTCGTATTCTAATACCTTTCTTTAGTGGGAAAGAGGGTAAGAATAGCTAGCTCAGGCAAGGAATGCTATGCCCATGTGATCAGAATTCCACATGGGTACAGCTGCACACATTTTTAAAATTTAGTAACAACAGTGAAGCATAGATTATTAGTTTCATACAAACATAGTTTTTGATATAAATACGAAAGCAGTCCAAAAGTAGTTTAATCAACTTTATTCATACAAATTTGCAAATTTGTAGGTCAAGTGCTGGCCATTAATCAATTTTTGAGAAAGTTGATGTGAATCTTGACATTTTACAGATCGAATGGGATCTATGCTTCTCCAGAAGAGCTTAATTCAAGTACTTTTAGATTCATTTGTTGCCTCTAGACTGCTGCTCCCTCCTCATCTCTTTTGAGAGTATACCATCCTTTCCTTTTTCCCTATGAATCATTTCTTAACTTCCCACATACTCTCCTCCTCCTGTATTAAAGATTTGGCTCCTATGTCAATGTTTTCACAGTTCTTTCCCCATTATTCTGGGAGTAAATTAAATGTCCCCATGGGGGAACCACCCAACAGTGTGTTTGCTGTTTTTTAACCTTTTCATCTTCAATGGCTTTCTTATTCACTCTTTCCTCAGCCACCCAATCCCACAGTCAAACACTGGATATCATCACCATTGAAAACCACACCATCTCCACATTACTCTTTGAACATTTCACTCTATTCACAACTTCCTACCTTTCCAGTTTATCGCTGAGTTGCATTCTCTGTAACAGTTCTTTAATTTCAACAAGTTCCTCAATCCATTGAACTTTCCACTTTTTCCCTGTGCACCATGCTCCTCCTGATCCCTCTCCCCTTTTTATCCAGTCTAGATTAGATAGTTCTTATCAATACAACCATTCCCTTGTAAATATTTTTAACCACCCTTTTCCTTTTCCTTCAGTCACTATCACTTGGGTGAACTCAATCATTTGTCATCTTCATATGGGTCAGTTGCGTAACTCACTATTTCTGGAGGAACTTCCACAACAGAATAGATTATCCTGCTAAATTGATGATTGTTAGGCCCAAGCAGGCCTTCAAAACTGCCCAGCAGGCCTGCTTGCTCATTCTCTACTTTGTGGAGTCACTATCTCACACATCTTTTATCTTAGTCAAACTTCTGATTATCTCCTCTACCATCACTCTGTTCTCATTCTTAGTGGATGACTTTACTTCACACTTCATATGGAAATTGAACACTGTTACTTTATTTAGTTTTGGAGACAGGGTTTTACTTTGTCACCCAGGCTAGAGTGCAGCCTTGAGCTCCTGGGCTCAAGCAATCCTCCCACCTCAGCCTCCCAAGTGGCTGGGAATACAGGTGTGTATTACTACACCTAGATAATTTTTTAAAAAAATGTTTTTGTAGAGACAGGATCTCTCTATATTGCCAAGGCTGAACTTAAACTCTTGGCCTCAAGCAATCCTCCTGCCTCAGCCTCCCAAAGTGCTGAGATTATAGGCAGGAGCCACTGTGTCTGGCCTGAACACTATTGAAAGGAACTCCCTCAACCTCTGGTCATTGATTTCCAAAATCTAATTCATTGCTCATTTCTTTCTTTCTTTTACAATGGACAAAGTGTTCCTTTTTATATCCAAGGTCAAACCCTCCACTCTCCTCTAGATTCCATCATTCCTGCTTTTTGGTGGAACCTCATTTTATTATTATTATTATTATTACTATTATTTGTCTCTTTTGTGTCTTTAGCCTGTTACTTTCTTTCCTGGATTTTTCCTAAACATTAAGCTTGATTTAAGCACTGCTATCAAAGCACACAAAGACACATAAGGACACAGACACACACACCACTTCTCCCAGGCATTATATCCCTGTCTAGCTCCTATCCTATATCTTCATTTATTTATTTTTTTTAAATAAGCTTCCTAAAATGGTACCTTATACTCACTGTCTCTGTTTCCTTATCTCCTATTTATTTTTTAGATGTTACTAGAAGTCATCAATGTCTGGTTCTCCTTTTCATCAGCAGATGAAAATCTTCACTTTCTGCCCCCTTTGCAGTAGGGCACCATGTGGGTAGTCTGGCCAAGAATGAGTTCATGGGTCTCTATGCTTTCTTTCCCTGCCACAGCAACTGAGGTAGATGATAATGTAGATGATCCAACTTTAAGATGATAGAATGTCTGTTGCTCTAGGCAATCCAGCGATTTTGGCAGAAAACCGCTGCTGATGTGCATTGTACATGTTACAATAGCAAGACATAAGGTTTTGTGTGTTAAACCACTGAAATTTTGCAGCTCATTTTTACAATAATACCTACCTTATAGTGACTAATTCACTCTTTAATTTACTCTGCTTTGGCATTTTTTTCTGACTACCATCAACCAAAATTGCTTTTGATAAGGTCACCAATGTCCTCTATATTGCTAAGCACAATAAACATTTTCAATCCTATCTCTGTTGACCTCTTAGCAGTATTCAATACAGCCTTTCCTTCATCCTTCTTAAAATATTCTACTCGCTTGGTTTCTAGGACACCAGATTCTCCTTGGCCACTCCTTCTTGGTTATTTTCATGGCTCCTCCTTTTCTTTCTTATCTTTACATGCTAGTTCCTCAAAACCCAGCCTGAAAAGCTTCAGCCATATTGACCTTCTCTCAGCTCCTTGAAAGAACCATACTCCTGTCTCATGACCTTCACACTTACATATTTCTTAGCCAAGAACAAAGAGGACAATGGAAGAATGAAGGCAGACAAATGAAAAAGGAAGATTATTGCTGATATATTCCTGCTTGTATTTTAGATTTTAATCTGACTGCCTGTTCTTCAGGGAATATGTGAATAACCTCTCCAGACTAGGTTGAATCCCCCCAACTATTCTCTCTTATAGTTCTCTGTACATTTCTTTTACAGCATTTATCATATATGAATGTAATTATTTGTGTAATTATTAAGTATCCCTCTCCCTCATTAGTATGTAAGCTGCTTAAAACAAAGATTCTTTCTATTTTGCCTAACATTGTATCTTCAGTGCCCATCACAGAACTTGGTGTGTAGTAGGTGACCAATATGTACCTGTTGAATAAATGCATGATTGGTAATTTTCATCTTTGCTATTGTATTTTTATAAGATATGTATTTTTAAAGTCATGTGGAGATAAACATTGCCAGACTATGGCCATACGGTCAGTAGTTTCCGTTTAATCCTAGAAATTATACACATCTTCAGTTTCCAGGGACAGTATGTCTTAGAGAAGCATAGTTCATGTTCACCCTAAATGGTTGCTCCTGAAACTGAGTCACACATTTAGAACAGATGCTTAATACAGATACATTGTGAGGCCTGCCTTTCAAAGAAAGCTTCAGAAGTTTGAAGTATAATTTGATGCATAAAAGTATATGACTCTTTTCCGATGTTGTCATTTTATTTCTACCTAATAGGTCTGTAATTTTTAAAGTCTCATATATTACATTGAACTCAGTGGAATCTATGCAGAATAAGTGCAGTCTTAAGGTTAATTTGTTCAATCTGTTTGAATGTGAAAACATGTACTTTGTGACTAAATAACCAAATTAGCCAACACCAAACCCTGCAGATTTTTTTTAACAGCAACAACAACAACAACAACAAAAATCTGAAGAATTAATTGTTATCTGTCAAAAGCCTTCTCAGGAGGGACCCCAGAATGAATAAATTAACAATTTTTGATAAGTTCCTCCATCTCTTATGCAATGAACCTTATTGCAAAGTTAGTAGCATAAATTCTCCTTACAAATGTTGCAGTGGAAGCGGTACATAACTACCTTCTATTTTCACTCAAAAAGAAAAAGAGATAAATTTCTAACCACATGATCACTTTTATAGATGCAGAAAAAGCATTTGACAAAATTCCACACCCTTTGATGATAAAGAACTCTGACCAAACTGGAAATAGAAGGAAACTTCTTCAGCCAAATAAAGGTGATATATGAACACCCTACAGCTAACATCTTACTTAGTGGTGTAAAACTAAAGCTTTCCCCTGAAGATTGGGAACAAGACAAGTATGTCTTCTCTTACCACTCCCATCCAACATCATACTTGAAGTCTTAGTGCAATAAGGCAAGAAAAACAAACAAAAAGCATTCAGGTTGGAAAGGCAGAAGTAGAACTGTATTTTCAGACAGCACGATCCAGGATGTAGAAAATTCTGAGACAGTCACAAAAACTACCACTAGAACTAACAACTTCAGCAAGGTCGTAGGATACAAGATCAATATACAAAGATTAATTGCATTTTTATTTACTAGTAATGAACAATCCAAAAACTGAAATTAAGGAAACAATACCATTCGCAATAGCAGGAAAAATAAGAAAATGTTTAGAAACAAACTTAACAAAGACCAAGACTTCTGCACTGAAAACTATAAAACAATGCTGACAGAAATTTAAGAAGATTTGAATAAATGGAGATACACTGCATGTTGATGGATTGGGAGACTCAATGTTATTAAGATAGCATTTCTTCTGAAACTGATCTATAAATTCAATGCAATCCCCATCAAGATTCCATCTCCATCTCGCTATTTTTTTTTTTTTTTTTTAGAAATTGACAAGCTGAAATTTATGTAGAAACGCAAGAAAATGCATGGGACCCAGGATAGCCAAAGTAACCTTGAAAAAGAGGAACAAGGTTGGAGCATTTAAACTTTGTGATTTCAAAACTTACTACAAAGCTAGAGTAATTAGGAAAGTGTGGTACTGGCATAAGAAGAGACATATAAATCAAAGGAATGGTGCTGGGACAACCAGATACCCACATGCAAAAGAATGAATTTAGACCTCTCCTTCATACCATACATAAAAATCACAGACATAAATGTAAGAGCTAAAACTATAAAGCTCTTAGAAAAAAACATATAAGTAAATTTTTGTGACCTGAGGTTAGACAAATGATTTTTGGATATGACACCAAAATTACAAGCAATAGAAGAAAAAAATGATAATCTGGACTTCTTAAAAATTAAACCTTTGTGCTTCAAACAACATCATTAGGAAAATGAAAAGACAAGCATTTCAAATTGTAATGTAATAAAGGACTTTTATCTGGAATATGTAAAGTACTTTTGCAGCAAAATAATAAAAAAAAAACAATTAAAAATGTGCAACCTACCTGAATAAACATTTCTTCAAAGAACTTATACAAATGTTCAATAAGCACACGAAAAACTGCTCAACATATAAACCTTTAGGGAAATCCACATCAAAACCACAACGAGATATTACTTCACACCCACCAGGGTAGATGTAACCAATGAAAACAGACAATATGAAGTTTTGGCAAGGATGTGGAGAAGTTAGAGCCTTGAACCATTGGTTGTGGCAAGGCAAAATAGTGTAGCCACTTTGGAACGTGGTTTGGCAGTTCCATAAAAAGTTAAATATGAACTTACCATACAACACAGCAATTTCACTCCTGTCTGTGTGTGGAAGAGAATGAAAACATGTTTACACAAAGTCTTGCATGTCAGTATTCATGGCAGCTTTATTCATAATAGTCAAAAAGTAGAAACAATCCAAATGTCCATCAATGGGTAAATGGATAAACAAAATGTGGTCTAGCCATACAATAGAATACTATTGGGCAATGAAAAGGAATGAGATACCAATATTGTTCCACCATGGCTGGACTTCAAAAATATTATGCTAAGTGAAGGAACTTGGATATAAAAGACCAAATATTGTATGATTCCATTGATATGAAATGTCCAGAACAGGCAAATTCATAGAGATAGAAAGTAGATTAGTGGTTGCCAGGGGCTGGGAGTAGAGTGAGGTGGAGTGGGGAATGAGGAGTGACTACTGATTGGCAAGGTGTTTCTTTCTGGGGTGATAAAAATGTCCTGGAATTAGATAGAGGTGATGGAGGCAGAACTCTAAGTTTACTAAAAACTATTCAATTGCACACTGAAATAAGTAAATTTTATATTATTGAAATTATATCTCAGTAAAGCTGTAAAAAAGGAATTTCTAGGAAGGGATTAAGATGACGGATAGGAGGCAGGACCAGCCTGCAGACCCACTTGGACAGATAGATCAGCATGTGGAGACTCTCACTGTGAACTTTTGTTCCAAGAACTACCACAGGAACATACAAGGAAAGCTGAGAGAATCCACAGACCCTTTGAAGGAACTGGATCACCACTGCAGGCTCCCTGAGATACTGAAAAACTGTGAGTCTGCTTGCTTTCTCAATGGAGAGGCTCATGGTCTGGGTCAAGTTCTCAGCCCTGGTCACCAGCTGCCTGGAAATAGACTTGGTGCTGTTGGGGGGGCACAGTGGGAGTAAGACTGGTCTTTAGGAATGCTGACTGCATGGCAGAAGGGTGAGGCTGGTGACTGTCAGCTTTTTCTTACTTCTCTGGCGACCTGTATAACTCAGCAGAGGCAGCTATAATCCCCCTGGGAATATAACTCCATAGGACTGGGAACTGCACCCCCATCCCCCACAGCAGCCCTGCTCAAGGAGAAGCTGAGCTCAGACACACCTATCTTTGCCCCTACCTGGTAGTCTTTCTCTACTCGCCCTGGTAGCCAAAGACAAAGGTCATAATGTCTTGGGAGGTCTGTGGCCCTGCCTATCACCTGAGAATTCTAAATACTTAACCAGGTGTCCCTAGGGCAAGCTTGCATCCTCCCTATAGGACCACAGCTGATGTGCTCTTGAAAGTGCCACCTCCTGGCTGGAAGCCAACCAACACAAAACCAATGCACTAAACAAAAACACAACCAAGGACCTTCACACAGTCCACTTCACTCGCCTGCTACCTCCACTGGAGCAGGTGCTGGTATCCATGGCTACAAGACCTGAAGATGGATCACATCACAGGATTCTTTGCAGACAACCCCCAGTACCAGGCCAGAGTCTGGTAGCTCCGCTGGGTGGCTAGACCCAGAAGAGCAAAAATAATTACTACAGTTCACCTCTTAGGAAGCCCCATTCCCAGGGAAAGGGGGTGAACACCACATCAAGGGAGCACCCTGTGGGACAAAAGAATCTGAACAGCAGTGCTTGAATCCCAGATCTTCCCTCTGACATAGTCTACTCAAATGAGAAGGAACCAGAAAAACAATTCTGGTAATATGACAAACATGGTTCTTTAACACCTCCAAAAGATCATCCTAGCTCAACAGCAATGGATCCAAACCAAGATGCAAATTCTGAATTGCCAGAAAAAGAATTCAGAAGGTTGATCATTAAGCTAATCCAGGGGGCACCAGAGAAAGGTGAAGTCCAACTTGAAAAAATGAAAACCATGATACAGGATATGAAAGGAAAATTCTTCAGTGAAATAGAGAGCATAAATAAAAAACAATCACAACTTCTGGAAATCAAGGACATACTTAGAGAAATGCAAAATGACAGTAAAGTATCATTTACAGAATTGAACAAACAGAAGAAAGAACTTCAGAACTTAAGACAAGACTTTTGAATTAACCCAATCCATCAAAAATAAAGAAAAAAAATTAAGAAATGAACAAAGCCTCCAAGAAATCTGGCACTATGTTAAACATCTGAACCTAAGAATAATCAGTATTCCTGAGGAAAAAGAGAAATCTAAAAGTGTGGAAAATGTATTTGAAGGAATAATCGAAGAAAACCTTCCTGGCCTTGCTAGAGATCTGGACATCCTAATACAGCAAGCTCAAAGAATACCTGAGAAATTCATCGCAAAAAGATCATTGTCCATGGACATAGTCATCAGATCATCTAAAGTCAAGACAAAGGAAAGAATCTTAAGAGCTGTGAGGCAAAAGCATCAGGTAACCTAAAAAGGAAAACCTGTCAGATTAACAGCAGATTTCTCAGCAGAAACCCTACAAGCTAGAAGGGATTGGGATCCTATTTTTAGCCTTCTTAAACAAAGCAATTATCAGCCAAGAATTTAATATCCAGTGAAACTAAGCTTCATAAACGAAGAACAAATACAGTCTCTTCCAGACAAATGCTGAGAGAATTCACCACTACCAAGCCAGCACTACTAGAACTGCTAAAAGGAACTCTACATCTTGAAGCAAATCCTCAGAATACACCAAAATAAAATCTCTGTAATGCATAAATCTCACAGGACCATATAACAATAACACAATGAAAAAGAAAAACAAGGTATTCAGACAACAAAGAGCATAATGAATAGAATAGTACCTCACATCTCAATACTGTTAGATTGGTGTGAAAGTAATTGCAGTTTTTGCCAAAATGGCAGATTGCTTTTGAAGCAGTTGCTTCAATTGCTTCTGAAGCAACCTAATAGACTGTAAATGTCCCAAATGCTCCATTTAAAAGATACAGAATGGCAGAATGGATAAGAATTCACTAACCAACTTTCTGCTGTCTTCAGGAGACTCACTTAACACGTAAGGACTCATATAAACTTAAGGTAAAGTAATGGAAAAATATATTTCATGCAAATGGACACCAAAAGCAAGCAGGAGTAGCTACTCTTATATCAGACAAAACAAACCTCAAAGCTACAGCAGTTAAAAATGACAAAGAGGGACATTATATAATGATAAAAGGACTAGTACAAGAGGAAAATATCACAATTCTAAACATATATGCATCTAACACTGGAGCTCCTAAATTTATAAAACAGTTACTACTAGACCTAAGAAATGTGATAGACAGCAACACAATAATAGTGGGGGACTTTAATTCTCCACTGACAGCACTAAACAGCTCATCAAAAAAAAAGTCAACCAAAACACAATGGACTTAAACCATACCATACAACAAATGGACTTAACAGATATTTACAGAACATTTCACCCAACAACTGCAGAATATACATCCATTCATTGGCACATGGAATATTCTCCAAGATAGACCATGTTATAGGCCACAAAACAAGTCTCAGTAAATTTAGGAAACTCGAAATTATATCAAGTACTCACTCAGACCACGGTGGAATAAAATTGGAAATCAACTCCAAAAAGAACCCTCAAAACCATGCAAATACGTGGAAATCAAATAACACGCTCCTGAATGATCATTGGGTCAACAATGAAATCAAGATGGAAATTAAACATTCTTTGAATTGAATGATGATAGTGACACAACCTACCAAAGCCTCTGGGATACAGCAAAAGTGGTGCTAAGAGGAAAGTTTATAGTATTAAATGCCTACATCAAAAAGTCTGAAACAGGACAAATAGACAATGTAAGGTCACACCTCATGGAACTGGAGAAACAAGAACAAGCCAAACCCAAACCCAATCCCAGTCGAAGAAAAGAAATAGCAAAGACCAAGCTGAGAATCAAATCAAGGAATCAACTCCTTTCACAATAGCTGCCAAAAAAAAAAAAAAAAAAAAAAATTTAGGAAGATACCTAACCAAGGATGTAGGTGAAATACCTCTATCAAGAAAACTACAAAACACTGCTGGAAGAAATCATACGTGACACAAACAAATGGAAACACAACCCATGCTCATGGATGGGCAGAATCAATATTGTGAAAATGATCATACTGCTGAAAGCAATCTAAAATTTCAATGCAATTCCCATCAAAATACTACCATCATTCTTCACAGAACTAGAATAAACAATCCTAAAATTCATACAGAATCAAAAAAGAGCCTGCATAGCCAAAGCAAGACTAAGCAAAAAGAACAAATCTGGAGGCATCACATTACCTGACTTCAAACTATACCATAAGGCCATAGTCACCAAAACAGCATGGTACTGGCATAAAAATAGGCACATAGACCAATGGAACCAAATAGAGAACCCAGAAATAAAGCCAAATACTTGTAGCCAACTGATCTTTGACAATACAAACAAAAACATAAAGTGAGGAAAGGGCACCCTATTCAACAAATGACGCTGGGGTAATTGGGAAGTCACATGTAGAAAAACGAAACTGGATTCTCATTTCTCACCTTATACAAGAATTAACTCAAGATGAATCAAATACTTAAATCTGAGACCTGAAACCGTAAACATTTAGAAGATAACATCAGAAAAACCCTTCTAGACATTGGCTTAGGCAAAGACTTCATGACCAAGAACCCAAAAGCAAGCGCAACAAAAACAAAGATAAATAGATGGGACTTAATTAAACTAAAAAGCTTCTGCACAGCAAAAGAAATAATCCGCAGGGTTAACAGTCAACCCACAGTGTGGGAGAAAATCTTCACAGTCTATACATCTGACAAAGGACTAATTTCCAGAATCTACAAAGACCTCAAACAAATCAGCAAGAAAAAAATGAGCAATCCCATCAACAATAGGCTAAGGACATGAATAGACAATTCTCAACAGAAGATATACACATGTCCAACAAGCATATTGATATGGTTTGGCTGTGTCCCCACCCAAACCTCATCTTGAATTGTAGCTCCCATACTCCCATAATCCCCATATGTCATGGGAGGGACCTGGTGGGAGGTAATTGAATCATGGGAGCAGGTTTTTCTCATGATAGTGAGTAAGTCTCATGAGATCTGATGGATTTATAAAGGGCAGTTCCCCTGCACATGCTCTCTGCCTGCCACCATGTAAGATGTGCCTTTGCTCTTCCTTTGCCTTCCATCATGATTGGAGGCCTCCCCAACCATGTGGAACTGTGAGTCCATTAAACCTCTTTTTCTTTATTAATTACCCAGTCTCGGGTATTTCTTCATAGCAGTATGAAAATGGATCAATATACATATGGAAAAATGTTCAATAGCACTAATTATCAGGGAAATGCAAGTCAAAGCCACAATGAGATACCACTTTACTCCTGCAAGAATGGCCATAATCAAAAAATCAAAAATAATAGATGTTGAGTGAAAAGGGAATACTTTTATACTGTGGGTGGGAATGTAAACTAGCACAACCACTATGGAAAACAGTGTGGAGATTTCTTAAAGAGCTAAAAGTAGATCTACCATTTGATCCAGCAATCCCACTACTAGGTATCTACCCAGAGGAAAAGAAGTCATTATATGAAAAAGATACTTACACACACTTGTTTATAGCAGCACAATTCGCAATTGCAAAAATATGGAACCAGTCCAAATGCCCATCAATCAACTAGTGGGTAAAGACAATGTGGTGTATATATACCATGGAATATTACTGAGCCATAAAAAGGAATGAAATAATGGCATTTGAAGCAACCTGGATGGAATTGGAGATGATTATTCTAAGTGAAGTAACTCAAAAATGGAAATCCAAATATCGTATGTTGTGACCAATATGTGGTAGCTAAGCTATGAGGATGCAAAGGCATAAGAATAATACATTGGACTTTGAGGGCTCAGGGGAAAGGGAAGGAGATGGCGAGGGATAGAAGAATACAAGTTGGGTACAGGGTACACTGCTTGGGAGATGGGTGCACCAAAATCTCAGAAATCACCACTAAAGAACTTATTTATGTAATCAAACACCACCTATTCCCTAAAAGCCTGTTTAAATAAAAAATAAATTTCTAACAATGTTTTCATTACCAATGTCATTCCTGTGGCAAGTGAACTCAGTTTCTCCACAGTAGATCAAACTTTAAAAATTCTTTACTTGTGGGATGTTAGTCCTTCGATGTTTATGTGAGCAAACTAATTAGGCAATGGAGTTTTCATTCTTTCTTTGTTAGTTATTTTTTATCCATTAATATCTCAGGAGGAATCTTGCCCAGGGTCAGCTGAATTACATTTGCTGTGTGGTGGTTAAACCCTCAGACTGTGGGATCTGAGGATCCTGCCTCCATCACTTAGCTGTGTTAAATTTGGGGCACAATTACTTAGACTTTCTAATTCATCCTCTTCTTTACAGAGGAGGTAAAAATAGAAATGACTTCATGTTTATTGTGAGGAATTAAAATGAACTTTTTACAGCACCTGACACATAGTAAATGCTCAATTGAAATAAATGCAATCTACTCTGGGCTGAATGCTAGACACCCTGGTATAAAGGAATACATCATTTATTAATTACAAGATTTGCCTAAAACTTGTCTAAGGCCGAACTGGAACTAACATCTTCTGGATGGTTTTCTGTTTTATTTCAGATTTCAGCATGTAGAGTGGCTGCCCTATCTGTTCCTCCTTCCCAGTCTCTACCTGGTCTTGATTTTGAATTTCCTCAACTGCTTGTATGCATAAAAGTCTCAGGATCAGCTGTTACAGTCTAAGTGCACCCCTGAGTCACTGTTCTCCAGGTGGGAAAAGTTCCAAACCCTCAGAGCCCCTGGGTAAAGCTACAGTCGCTTTGAGGATGATCTTAGACCTATAGTGTATATGCAACAGGAAGAGATTTTGCTTTCCGTTCGTGGTATCCATCAAATTTTACTCTTTGGCCAGACATGATGGGATTTTTCACAGCTTCAAAATCAGACAGAAACTGTGCCTAAGATGGAATTTATAGCCTGGATATAAATTGAAATGGATATCAAAGGGGGGCAAGTGCCCCTTAAAATAAAACCAGAGAATAGGGAGCAATGGTCTTAGAAGTGATGCCTCTGAGAGGAATTCGTAATAGAATTTAACTCAGAGTTAAATGAGCAGTTTGTACAGTAAAATATCGTGTTCTGGCTACATGGATTATCATATTAATTTATAAATTAAAAACAAGACTCCATGTTGAAGGCACACACTGACATGTTGAAGGAGAATTTCTACCACTTTGGAAAAGAGTTTTTTTTTTTTTTTTTTTAAAGCCCTCCGTAAAAATTTCGACTTGCCTACATTCTTGCTATGTCTTCATTCTCTTTTCTGCACTTCCCCTCACCTCTCCACCTTCCTTTGCTTTGGTGATTTCTACCTGGCTCCACTGTGCAACAAGGTAAAGAATGAGGGGAGATGTGAGTGAATGTGGTGTAGCCTACACACTGATTTATCTCTGTCCAAATCTTTCCTTGTTCACTTTAAGACACAAAACCAAACATTTCCTTCCCAGTCTCCCAAGGATTGGGTGGGCCTGATCTAATAAAGGTCATTAGAAGCAGAGAACCTTTCCCAACTGTAGTTAGTAAGAGATGTGACAATAGAGCAGGGTGAGAGAGAGAGAGAAAGCAGATGTTGCTGGCTGTGGAGGTGGAGAAAGAGGCTGTGAGCCAGGGCATGTAAATAGCCTCTAGAAACTGGAAAAGGCAAGGCAACACATTCTCCCCTGATGACACTAGAAGGAAGGCAGCCCTTCCAACACCTTGATTTTAGCCCAGTGAGATCCATGTCAGACTTTTGACCTACTCTATTAGGGTTCTCCAAAGAAACAGAACCAATAGGATATATATAGAGAGATATATAAGAGGAGATTTATTATGGGAATTGGCTCATGTGATTATGGAGGCTGAGGAGTCCCGCAACCTGCCATCTGCAAGCTGGAGACCCAGGAAAGCCAGTGGTGTAATTCAGTCTGAGGCAGAAGGCCTGAGAATTTGAGGGAAGGCTGGTATAAATCCCAGAGTCTGAAGACCTGAGACCCAGGAGCTCCAATGTCCGAGGGCAGGAGAAGATTGATGTCTCAGCTCAAAGGCAGAGTGAAAGAATTCATCTTTCTGCCTTTTTTGTTTTATGTGAGCTCTCAGTGAATTGGCTGATGTTCACCACATGGGTGAGTGTGAGTCTTCGTTACCCAGTCTACTGATTCCAATGCTAATCTCTTCCAGAAACACCCTCACAGACACTCTCAGAAATCATGTCTTACCAGCTACCTGGGGATCCCTTAGCCCAGTCAAGCTGACATATAAAATTAACTATCACCCTTACAGAATTGTAAGATAATACATTTATGTTGTTTTAAGCCACTGAATTTTTGGTAATTTGTTACAGCAGCAATAGAAGGCCAATATACCTTCCCATTCTTTTCCTTTCGCCTTCATTCTCCCCACACCATTGTAAGAAGATCCTTCATTAACAGCCCTTCGTTGAAGTCATTTAAAACGAAACCTGTTCTCTGTCCTTACAAATGTGTAGTCTCATTTTATTCTTCCTTCCTTCCTTCTGCCATTTATTCTCTATGCCCATACTCATTGTTCTTTTTCAGTTAGGCACCCTTTCAAATGTTTAATACATGTCCTTGTATATGCAACCCACCTAAAAGACATATGTGAATGTGCACCTTTTAAACTTAAATAAACTATCTTCTATAATAAGTCTAATTTTTCCATAGGTTTTAGTTTTTATTCAATGCCACATCTTTAAGAATGATCAGTATGGCTGTATATGAGCTGGTTCCTTGCATCCGATTGCTGTATCCATGAGTCCTGAGATCTAGGCATGAAAGAATCCAAGTGAACCAAGGCCCTGAAGGATCCTGAGAAGAGAGCAAAGTTCCCATCTCAGAAGACAGGGTGAAGGCAGACAGCAGGGAAGCTGGGAGTGGAATGAGATAGAAGGTGAAGGGATGTGACTGGAGAGATGCCCTTAGGAACCAAAAATTTATGAAATGAGTGTGAAAAAGTGAGTTCATTCATAACAAGTAGCTTACAAGCATTTTCATTTGATCCAGCCTCCATAAATTTCTCTGCTTTTTCTTGGCTTACCTTGGACATTTATCTCTGACCCTAGAAAGCAAAGCAAAACAAAGCAAAGCCCAGTCTGTCTCAGCCTGGTCTTAAATCTTGCTGCTAATCAAGACCTTATTTACTATTCTGACACCTAAATATTTATCTCCTTTGTGTGAATTTGGAGCTATATGTAGATTTAACTCATGCAAATGACTTCTTGAGTGACCCATGAGAGTATTTCTTTCCAGATAAATATATATGTATTTTTTCTTAGTGAAAATAGTATTTTCTTGCTTTTATTCCAGATTACAAAAGGAATTCATGCTTATTATACAAAATCATTATTATAATACAGAAAAGTAATATCATACAGGAAAGAATGAAGATATAAATATTACTTATTCCATCATCTGATTTTAACATTTTTCATGTATATTATTATTTCAGCCTTTCTTAATAATATTAAACCAATAAATATTTATTATGCAATTTAATGGGCTAAGTGCTGGAATATAATAAAAAGCGAAAATGGGCACAGTTTCTGCCCTTTGGACCTTGTAATTTAGTGAGAGAAAATTACATTTAATTATACGATTATTTAACGTCTGCAATAGTTACAATGCTTTTGCTGGTATATCAGCCAGCTATTGACACAGCAATGCTCCATAGTAAATTACCCCAACACCCAGTGGCATATAACAATAAACACTTTTTCCCATGCTCACAGGTCTGCAAGTCAGTTTGGGAAACTCTGCTTCAGGTTGTAGGTCTGTGAATTGGCAGAGGTGGCTCTGTTTTAGGGTGTGAGTTAAATTTAGGTCCTCTTTATTCTGTTACCCAGACTGGTGGGAAAACAGCTACCTAGAGGATAATCTTCTCATTTAGAAGAACAAGTAAAGCAAACTAAATCATGCAAGTACATGTTGAGCTTTTTCTCTCATTATGTTTGCTAACATACCATTGGCCACAACAAGACACATTACCAAGCCAAAAGCCAAGGGACAGAGAAGAACACTCTTGCCACCATGAGGATGTGGCAAGGGTATGTATGGCTATCTATTACAGAGGCATGAAGAATTGGAACAAGGAATTCAACTAATCATAGTATGTACAACCAGAAGTGTTATTTATCAACTGTTTTCTCCTCATGGTCATAAAATGTCTGAAACATTATTAGGCATCCTATCATCTCACAATATTATCTAAAAGGGAAGAGATGTGTCCTATCTTATTCCTTTCTAGAAGTCCCACTCCCCATCTCCTTGTTATTTGACTTCTCATTAGCAAGGGTTGCTTCACGTGCCCATTCCTAATCCAATCACTGGTAAGAGAATGAAACTGACGTGATTGGCCTACACTAGAAAACATTCATTCCCTGGGGCTGGAGAATGACTCCTGACACAAGACTGTAGAAGGTCCAGAGCATACCTTTCAGGGCCTTGCAGATCAAGTTAAAGTTTTTATTCTTCATCCTGAGAGCAATGGAAAACCACTAAAGAGTTTTAAGAAAAAAAGTGATATAATCAGAATTGAGTTTAAAGGAAGTTCATACTATCTACAGTGTGGAGACAAATTGAGGAGTTGCAAGAATGGATAGAGAGGGACGAGATGGGCATTTATTGTGTAGTTCAGTTGAGAGAAGATAATAGTTTAGCTGGAATGGTAGTGGTAGATATGAAACAGATGTGATTAAATCTGAGAAATATTTAGGAGGTAAAGTTGGTAGTATTTAGTGATGAATTAGGTTTGGGGATGGCGATGAGCGAAGGTATCTAGGGCTATTTTTAGATTTTAGGACTACATAGCTGAACCAATGTTGGTACTATTCATTGTGATAGGGAATAGAGGAAGAGGTTCAGATATGAGCAGGAGGACCTCAAATACAAATGTTGAGCTTGGTATGCCTCTGAAATGTTTACAAAGAGATATTGGATTTGTGTGTCTGAGATAACATGTATGCATCTGCACAAAAATGGAAATTGATGCCAAATATGTTAATAAGGGAGAATATAAAATGGGAAGAGTGAATGGTCTAGGAGTAAGCTTTGAGGAATACCAGCATTTAGTGGGTTAATAGGCGAGGACGAGCCTATGATATGGTGAAGGAAGCTGAGAAAGACCGATCATTGAGGTAAAAGAAAAACTCAAATGTAGAAAGAAGACCAGAAGCCAAGAGAACAGAGTGTTTAATTAAAAAGAGAGTGAAGTCAACTGAAGTTAGATTGGTTAGTAACATTGAGATCATAGCTCATAAGTAAATCAGCGAGTACTGTTTTGGTAAACTAATGGGTACAGAAGATGAGAAAATGGAGGTGTTGGGTAGAGGAAATTTTTTAAGAGCTTGGCTTTGAAGGGGACAGAATATGAAGTGGGAAGTGTAACTAAGGGGGCATTGGGAGATAACTGAATGGGCTTGATGCTGATGAGACGTATCCAGGTGAGAAGAAGCTTTATATACAAAAGAGAGATGGTATAAGAAAGACTAAGACTCCTGAGAAAACAGAGGGTAACAGAATCTATACATGTATCTTTATGTATTTATGTAGTTAAATATCTCATCCTTATACAACAGCATCCCAAAGAGAAAAGCAAGTGGACAGGTGTGAGTGACTAAAATGCCTTCTATATCCACAGCTCTCTTTTCATTTGGGTGAAATCTTTTTTTTTGAGACAGGGTCTTATTCTGTTGCTCAGGCTGGAGTGCAGTGGTGTGATCACGGCTCACTGCAGTCTCAACTTCCCAGGCTAGGGTGATCCTCCCACCTCAGCCTCCTGAGTAGCTGGGACTACAAGCGTGCACCACCATGTTTGGCTAATTTTTTAAATTTTTGTAGATATGGGGTTTTGCCATGTTGCCCAGGCTGGTCTCCAACTCCTGGACTCAAGTGATCCTCCTGCCTTGGCCTCCCAAAATCCTGGGACTATGGATGTGAGCCACCACACCCGGCCAGGATGAAATTTTAACCTGAGGCCATCAACAAACTTCTATATCTCATTAGCCAGAACTGGGTCACATGCTTACCCCTGGGTCAATTACTAGCAATGGGAAATGAAATGTCCATGAATGACTTATAGTCACCCCTCATTTTTCATGCTTGGGCCTGGATACATTGCCACCAAAAAACATCGAGGCAAGGAAGACTGTGAAATAAGTTTTGGACTGGTGGCTCCAAGACTGTGTACCACCAAGAATGTTTGTCTCAGTAGCTATTTTGATTGGCTCTTGTATGTTTGTGTAATTACAAAATTAATTGATAATATAAAAAATTCACATAATGTTGAAAGATATAATAAAAAGTGAAAATAAAATAATGCATAATTCCACTAATCCCAAAATAAGCAATTGTGATTAACATTTCGGTATAGAGGCTTTCAGAATTTTCATATGCTTCAAAATGATTTTTCTTTTCTTTTTCAAAATTGGGAGCATACTGTGTGCGTATGTGTGTATGTGTGTGTGTGACATATTCTCCTTTTTTCACATGAAACATATTTTTTGAAATGAAACACTAAAATATAAACTAGATCCTGGTAAATTGTGTGTTTCCATTATGTTTATGGTTGTTCCATACATAGTTCTAGGGTTATATGAGCATGCATGCCTGTTTCTTTATTCCCTGAACAACGTTAGGTATATCAGTTTTAAAAATCTTTGATAATCTTATAAAATAAAAGTGATAAATCAATCTAATTAACCTTTTTGTTTAGGTTTAAAAAGCTTTCCATGGATATATTTGCCATTTTAACTTTTTATTCTTTCATTTTGCTTGTATTTCTTATTGATTTGTGAGAATCTCTTTATGTATTAAGGACATGAATTCTTTAACATATGTTTCAGATGTTTTAATTTTTTTTTAGTTCATGTTTTCTCTTTTAACGTTGTTAATAATCTTTGGGGTTTGTGCAATTTTAAAATTTCTAGATAAATTCATCAAATCTTTTTCTTATGGTTTCTTAGTACAATGTAGTATTTAGCATCCAGGTTTTCAGAGTCAGAAAGAATGGGGCTTGAATCCTGGCTCTTTCCATGATTCTGTTGTAATGATCTTTGAGAAAATGACTCAACTTTTCAGACACTTTGTTTCGCCATCTATAAAACGGAGACAAAAATGCCTCCTTCAAAAGACTGTTATGCAAATTATATACAAATCATGAATGAAAAGAGTTCAATGACTGGTGCATTAATGTTCAATAATTTTAGATATTGTTATAAGAATCAATATTAATATGATTAGAAAAGATCTTTGTATTAAATTTTTTTTTTTTTTTTTGAGACGGAGTCTCGCTCTGTCGCCCAGGCTGGAGTGCAGTGGCCGAATCTCAGCTCGCTGCAAGCTCCGCCTCCCAGGTTCATGCCATTCTCCTGCCTCAGCCTCCCGAGTAGCTGGGACTACAGGCGCCCGCCACCACGCCCGGCTAGTTTTTTTTTTTTTGTATTTTTTAGTAGAGAGGGGGTTTCACTGTGTTAGCCAGGATGGTCTCGATCTCCTGACCTCGTGATCCGCCCGTCTCGGCCTCCCAGAGTGCTGGGATTACAGGCTTGAGCCACCGCGCCTGGCCTGTATTAAAATTTTATAAAATATGCATGTATTTCTTGTCTTTAAATGTAAATATGAAAATATAAATCTTAATTTTAAACAGAATGATAATACCAAAACAGTTTCACACGGATTAAAATTTGAATTTGAATAATGTAAATTCAAAGACTTTATTATTAGAGATTTTGAAGTCTTAAACAAATATAGTCCACTTTTTTTTTTTAATGTATGGTCTCTATTTAAAGGTTAAAAGTTATTTTATGAAGTTATTTATCCTTTATTCAACCATTATAGCTTTTTAAATTTTCAGTGAATCAAATGAATTATCAACTATGGAAGAAATTAATAAAATATTTTTCATATTCATGCTTGGTTTGTGTTATTTGAAAGTCAGAGAATTTTAAAGATTTCATGAAACCATTGGGTAAAGAAACCATAGCTCCCTTTTCAGCGTTTTTTTCACCCATTTTAGTTAATATCCAGAAGGGATGGCCATATCTGGGTAGATGACCACAAACAGATTACTTATGTAGTCCTGGATTTTCTCTACATTTCATGGGTGATGAAGAGTTCACTATACACATATGTGTGTGTGTATATATATATATGTCTCTCTCTCTCTCTCTCTCTCTCTCTATATATATATATATATATATATATATATATATATATATATATATATGAGGTGCTGACTTGTGATAACAACAAGAATTATTGCTTTGAGAATACGGAATGTGTAATGATTCCTTCCACTAGAAGAAGCTGTGCTTCATAAGAACCCAGACAGGATGGGAGGGTTCCAGAATACCGTGCTCCTCTTCTTAGACAGGCAGTGTGGTGTAGAGCTTAGAACAGGACTTTGCAGCCTTGCTGACTGGATTTGAATTCCCCTTGTGTTGCTTAGTAGCTCTGAGGCCATAGGCAAATTATCTAACTTCTCTGTACCTCAATTTCTTTGTTTGTACAGTGGGGTTGAGAGTAGTGCCTACCTTGAAGGGGTATTGTGACAGTTCAGTGACTTAATGGCTTTAAAGCACTTAGAACAGTATCTGATATAATTAACAGTCAATAAATATGATGTGATGATCTTGTACTCCTCTATCTAACTTCTATCATAGCACTGTGACATTTAAAGTTAAACTATAGTGTTCAGTACAGTTATAGAAATATCTTGAATTTGTTGGTTGTCCTTATGGAGAGGAAACCCCTGGATCTCTTGAGGTTTCATGCTCCAATCTGAGTAGAAAAGCCAGGACAGACATAGAAGGTAAGGAAAGTGAAAAGCATTTGACAATGCATCAAGAAACCAATAACAGCACCTCTCCTTTTAATGATGAAAGGCAATTTTTATATACTATACTAAATAAAATGGTTTGCAAGTATTCGTAAGATAGCATCAAAATCCATTCATTATATCCACTAGCTATTGTGTTATTCAGGTATCTGTTGGCATATTGCTTGGTATAACTGAATAATGAAGCTTTCATTCAATTTGCAGATCTGCAGTGCAGTGTATTTAGGAATTATCTCAACGTTTCATCTGTGTCTGTTATGAAAAGGACAGATAATAGAAAGATTGCCATGCTGTCTGGTAGCAAAACCATCTCATGGGATTGCTAAATGAGGTGCAAGCTCATCTGGAAATCCAAGCAATCTTCCTTTCTTTTCTTACCTTTTCCCCTTTACATGAGAATTTCTTCCATTTCATTTGTGCCAGCTTTGATAGAGAGGTGTAGGAAATTATGATGAAATGTGGAATTTTTGCCCAGAATTTTGGTTGTTCAAAATTAAACAGCAGCCCTTTAGGCCGAGAAGTATCTACAGAGTCAGCCCTGACATCAAGCACTGACATTGTTTCTGTATTGAAGATGCTGTCTTTGTAACACAGTGTGGTTGAGATCTAAAAGATAAAACAGAATGCTTTCTAATAACCTCAATACTGAAGTAAGAGAGAAAAATTCAACAGTGCAGTCTTCCTTTCTTAAGGAGGCTGCCAATTTCTTGGTGACTTGAAAAATAATCCTTGGATTTAATAAAGTTCTGTGTCTTTAGTTCAACTCATTATGCCTCAGGTAGCATTCCATTTTTAAGACTCAAGTTACACAGTGCATTTATAACCAGATTTAAAATAATAACATCTTAGATTCATACAGGTCAACCCAGTGTCCATTAGTATATACCACTTGAGGGAATGTAGCCTTATTGGTAAAGTCAACATCAAATGTCTTATACATGTAATTATCGGCTGAGTGGCACCAAAGTACACTTTAATTCAAAGTCATTGCAATCTCTGACTTTATTTTTACTCAAATGTGAAGGGAAAGATGTGGGCTTCTCTCTGTTTTGGCGACTCCTTCAAGCAGCTCCTTCAGCATCTGGCCTTTTCCTGAATAGAGAATGAATGAATCCTGTCCCAAGATGGTTTTGAAGATAAAATCGACCAATCTATGTGTGAGTCCATAGTTTTCTGCCACATATATATTACCTCCTCTTATATTCCTTTTTGTTGTGATTAAAATACACATAACATAAAATGTATCATTTTAGCCATTTCAATGTGTATAACTCAGTGGCTTAAGTACATTCACGTTGTTGTGCAACCATCACTGCCATTCATGTCCAGAATATTTTCTTCTTCCCAAAAAGAGACTTTGTACTAATTAAATAATAATTCCTCATTTCCCCCTCCCTCAGCCCGCGGTAACCTCTAACCTACCTTCTATCTCTTTGAATCTGCCTGTTCTAGGTACCTCATATAAGTAGAATCATACAATATTTGTTCTTTTGTGTTTGTGTTTTCTAGTTGCATTGGCATGTAATATACTTTTCCGGAAACACTGGCCACTGGAGACTTGACCTGTGATTGATTTGAGTGATTGACAGTATTGTATTGAAACACTTAGTCATACATGTTGATAAAAATAGGTACTATTTGTAACTAGAGTATAGAGGTAGAGTTAGAGTTTTTCAGGAATAAATTTTCCTTTGGATTTTTAGTTGGAAATTTTGATTAGTTCCCTTTCACTAAAGTACAAAGCTATACTTTAGTTCCAATGTTAAAAATAATCACCACATCATTGTGTAAAAGAGAGTTGAAAAGAAGCATAATTTCCCATGGGAGCTAGAGAGCCTATCCCTGAAAGTTTTGCTTTATCCAGAGTTCCACTGAAAACGTCAGGTTGTCTGATACTGTGTCTATAGAGATTACCTGTCTGTGTGTTAAGGGGTGAAGTAAATCCAACGTTAGTATCCAGTTTTCTTGAGACAAGGGAGAGAAAAGAAAGTGACATCACCTTTTGGTGACATCATGGAAAAGTCAATCTTCATTTTGAATTAGCTCTTGAAAAAGCTTGCCTTAGGTTAAAAGCCTTAGGAAAAACTATGAGTAACACTATAAAAAGAGGATTGAGAAATTCAGGACCAGCATACGATCTTGCTCAATGTGCAAATGTAGTTTGTTTAGAGGAAGCTTTTAGGAAGTGTATACATGCCTGTGTGTACACACACACACACGCACACTCACACGTTGCACTGAACTGCAATATTGCAGCTTCTGACATTTGATGTCTCAATTTTGCTGGAATTTCCAAGGGCATAGTTTGGAGTAAATAATAATCATTTACTGCATTAATCTTGCATTCTCCTAAAATGCCATTCTGTTTCCTCAGGACAAGAGTGTCAACTCAAATTTACTCATGGACCAATTTCTCTTCATGAAAATCCTGGTGGGCTGAACTGATATTTCATTAAAAAATATGCCAACTAAAATAAACCTGTTTTCACTGAGGGTGTTATCATTGAATGATGACCTTTTGCAGACTGAAGCTGGCCTTCAGGCTCAGTGTTTGGCATTTATACTCTAGTATATTTCTAATAATCAAGGTAACATTGGTTTATGGGCTCTTAGGCATGGAAGGGATTTTGAGAACTCATTTGTTGATCTAGAAATGAATCCTTTTCTCTTCAATTGGAATTTTTTTACGTATGTGAGACAGATGACAATATGTATCCTATTTAACAATGCTTTTGGAAAAATAGCAAGAGGAAATAAGTTTTAAGTGGAGGAATTTAAGTTGGATACAAAGAAGTAGTTGCTGAAAGAACAAGCAAAACGTATTAGAAATAGCTATCAGTGTTGGCTTGTTAAATCTCTCTTTCCCTCTCTCATTTTGTGGGTGCATATCTACGGATGCAATTTGTTAATGCATACACACAATCATAATTTTTTCTTTTTCTTTTTCTTCTTATTTCAACTAGCTCAGTTCTTGCTGTTATAGACTAAAAAGTACTCACCATGGTGAGTAGTGGCCTAACCTGAGTGATTATAACTTGGTCCAATGATTGGGATTGGCCTTCAACCTTGTTAGGCATGGTTCTAAAGCAAGGTTGTTTATTCAAAGTAGGCAGATCATGAGATACAGATTTACAAATGAAATGCAGGTGTGTTATGTTCCGGGGGAAATATTCCTCCCTGGTGAGCAGAATGATCCTATCCTCCACTCAAGGTACCTACCTCCCGGAATCAAAACCAAATGCAATAGGAAATGTTGGTTGTCATCCTGGCATCCATTCCCTCTTTTCCATTCCTAGCTAAATTGTGATTTTGTGTAGGTGTCATCTACTCCCACACATAACCCACATGCCTCAGGGGAAGCTGGTCGACCCCAGACCTTGAAGCCCCGATTAGTCTAATCTAGTCATGTAAGCCGGTCTGTTAAGTAGATAGTCTGGCCCAAATCAACTTGGTCTAATGAAAAACAAAAATAACTTCTCTAAGAGTTTTTGGAAATACAGCTTTCTTGTTGATAAGCACAGCTACAGGAAGTCAGTTTCTCACTGATTATGAATGAGTAACAATTAGCACTAGTTACTATAAGGGAGTATTCTATAGCCATGAGGGGAATCAGCTTCAGGATGAAGCTGATGGTGTTGGTGTTAGAATGAAGAAATGGAAGTAACCTGTGTCCTTGATGATTTTCTTGCTCAACTAACCCTGAAGTCTATCCTATAATAGGATGAAGCACTATGAGGAGATATAGCAGGCAAGCAGAGGTCTGAGATCAGTTGACTTTAGTTTTGGCCAACAATACATTTTATTATTATTGAAGAGAGGTTGAGACCGGTTTTCAATTTTATACAGCTCAAAGAACTGAGTTTTTTGAGAACTCAGCTCAAAGCTTGAGTTTTCTATCATTGTCATTGCCAGAGTGAAACATTTGTCATTCTGTAATTAAATAATGTACCTGCCACAACTGGAACATTAAAAGATTTGGTAGAAAAATTTCAGGCTATTGACTACTTCTTACATATTCCAGTAAAGTCTTAACAAAAATGAGGTAAGCTTCAATGTTCATCTCAGAGGTTGCCATTGGAAGACAATGGAGTTTCTTTCAGAGAGAACGGTGGGATGCCAGATTGGTTGTCTCTCTTGAACTCCCTTTACTACTAGAATAGTAAACCTTGCTACCATGTCCAGGAAGAAATATATCATATATCCATAGACTAATGATCATTGGTGGTATTTTTCATTCTTTTTTCTGTTTTGTTTTTTGAAACAGAGTCTCACTCTGTTGCCCAGGCTGGAGTGCAGTGGCGTGATCTCTGCTCACTGCAACCTCCACCTCCTGGATTCAAGATATTCTTGTGCCTCAGCCTCCCGAGTAGTCACAGCTATTTTTATTTATTTATTTATTTATTTATTTATTTATTTATTTATTTAATTTTTAAGTAGAGATGGGATTTCACCATGTTGGCCAGGCTGGTCTTGAACTCCTGACCTCAAGTGATCCACCCACCTTGGCCTCCCAAAGTGCTGGGATTACAGGCATGAGCCACCATGCCTGGCCATTTTTTTCTATTATTATTTTCTAAAAGGAAGGTTTTATTAGAGCTTCTGTGCTTTATCAGCCATTGTGTATTACATGTGTTCAAGATGTATTATTTAATACATTGGCTATAAAGCCATCTATTGCTTGATCACCTGGAACTATATCTTGACATGATAGAGAGGACTCAGTGTCAACCAGGGATGGGCTTGCAGCTAAGTATAGCAGCTGGGAAGACACTGGGTTGCTTCCTTTTGGGAGTGGCCAAAACAAGAAGAGGCTTTTTGTGTTTTATATTTCTATGAAGTTTTCAATAAACTTTTATCAATATACTCCCATCTCCTTGGCCAAAATTTGGTCACAAGTCCATTCCTGGACCAATCATTGGCAAGGAAAATATGGGATTACCCTTAAACCAATCATTCTTGTCTAGAGTTGAAGCTAGCTCACCAACTTCCTCTAAATCTGCTCATTGGAAGAGAGAGAGAATGGATGTTGGAGAGTCAACCACAGCATGTACTTCATGGATTTAGTAATCAGAGAGTTGTTTCATAAGCATAGAATGAGGTGGAGGGCTGAGACTCTGCATATGACAATAAGGAGAAATTGTACTTGTTTTCCAAGTTCTTAGGGGCAGTCACACTTGCTACCATGTACTACCATCCATGGGATGGTAGATCCTTAAGACCTAGAGGTTTAATGTTAACTTTCTCACACTTTTGTCTTTGATTAGGCCTCTCTAGCACATAACACAGTGAGACTATGATTATATGATATCAGAGATTCTTTTTTTAAATTTTATGTCTGGGATGATATAAAGTTTCTTTTGTTTTCATATTAATTTTATTACTATTATTCTTGTGGTACATGTGCACAACGTACAGGCTTGTTACATACATATACGTGTGCCATGTTGGTGTGCTGCACCCATTAACTCGTCATTTACATTAAGTATATCTCCTAATGGTATCCCTCCCCCCTCCCCCTACCCCATGATAGGCCCCAGTGTGTGATGTTCCCCACCCTGCGTCCAAGTGTTCATATTGTTCAATTCCTACCCATGAGTGAGAACATGTGGTGTTTGGTTCTCTGTTCCTGTGATAGTTTGCTCAGAATGATGGTACCCAGCTTCATCCATGTCCCCACAAAGGACATGAACTCATCCTTTTTTATGGCTGCATAGTATTCCATGGTGTATATGTGCCACATTTTCTTAATCCGGTCTATCATTGATGGACATTTGGGTTAGTTCCAAGTCTTTGCTATTGTGAATGGTGCCACAATAAACATACATGTACACGTGTCTTTATAGCAGTATAATTTCTAATCCTTTGGGTATATGCCCAGTAATGAGATGGCTGGGTCAAATGGTATTTCTATGTCTAGATGCTTGGGGAATTGCCACACTGTCTTCCACAATCATTGAACTAATTTACAGTCCCTCCAACAGTGTAAAAGTGTTCCTATTTCTCCACATCCTCTCCAGCACCTGTTGTTTCCTGACTTTTTAATGGTCTCCATTCTAACTGGTGTGAGATGGTATCTCATTGTGGTTTTGATTTGCATTTCTCGATATCAGAGATTCTTAAACTGGCTATGTTGAACAAAGGATTTTCAAGATATTGATGAGTCTTATGGGCAAAAGAATTGTATGTTTCTGATAATTTGTGAAATATGTGACTTATACCAAATATGACTGCCAGTGATTTTTCCCCTCCCTGTATATGCAGGCTACTCTTCACATTAAGACTCTGTCCCTCCTTGCCCCTTGAGTCAAAGCCAGTCTTGTGACTTACGTGGATCAATATAATGTGACAGAAATGATGTTTTGGGATTTCCAAACGCAGGTCTTGAGAGAACTAGCAGCTTTGGCTTCTTTTGTCTGGAAGTCAGCTACCATATAAGAAGTATGATTGCTCTGAGATCACTGTATTTTGAGAAACTCAGCCTAGCCATTTGGCGAGGTCACATGGAGGAGCACTGAGGTACCATCCATATGAGTGAAGCCATGTTGGGCTTTCCAGCCTAGCCACTAGCTGAATGTGGATAAATGAAGCCTGAATTCCTGACCCATAAAATCATGATAAAGAGTAGAGCATTGTCTTAAGCCACTAAGTTTTAGGGTAGTTTATTATATAGCAATAGATGACTGAAACAGTTAAACATATTTCGTTACTGCAGAACATTTTGAAGCTTTTAATATGCACATAATCTTTAAGCATATCCAAAGTGTGACAGGGTGATTGGCAATTGGGAACCCTCTTCTCTTGTTACAAATATAAGTGTATGTTCTGAAGGTCAAAATATGAGAAACTAGTCCAGAGTGTAGTAGATGGGGGCTTGATGCCCCATGGCCAGCAGAACTGCCAAGGAAGGAGTTCCTGGGTGCTAGGCATACCAATGGAGGTGACCAAAGTCTAGGTCATAGAAAGTGTTCTAGCCAGGCAAGTGAAGCAGAGTGTATAGAAAGATTGAAAGATTGGGGCAAGTGTTATAAAGGAGGAAGAGCAAGTAGTCAGCCTCAGGGAGGTCTAGCACAGTGTCATTGCTCATGAGCAGGGCATGTCCTCAGGGATAAGGCACTATGAGAAGACATAGCAGGCAATCAGAGGTCTGAGTTCAGAGATCTAGAAGCTTGCACACCCTAATCACCGAGATGGAGTTTAAGAACAGGATTCCAGCTTACAGTAATCCTGTTCAGAAAGGGGAGACATTGTTGAGAACGAGGCAAGATCCCAGACTTAGCATCTTAGTGCACCAAGTAGGTTATAAAGGCAGGGTCTTACAGTGTTGCCCAGAGAGGGCTGAGAAACTTAGTCCCGTTGCTGCTGGAAGGCTCAACTGTCAGCCCTTTTTGGGGATTTTCTCAGCTGAAGATAGCCACTTCCACTGAAGAGAGCTACCTTGCCCAAAATAATATCTCCTACCCGAAGATGGTATAATGCTGAAGTATAAATGTCTGACCCCTCACCCCAACTTGGGACAACTCTGAAGGCCTATCCCATCTCCAGATCTGCCTGTGGGGTTTGAATGAGGCCTTCATCAGGACTGTATGTTAGTCTCCTCAGGCTGCCATAACAAAATACCACAGACTAGGTGGCTTAAACAACAGAAATGTATTTTCTTATAGTTTGAAGGTTAGAAGTCTAATATCGAGGTAATGGCGGGTTTGGTTTCTGGTGAGGCCTGTCTTCCTGGCTTGAGTAGCCACTTTCTCATTGTGTCCTTACATGGCCTCTCCTCTGTATTCTTGGGGAGAGAGGGAGAGTCTCTGGGGTCTCTTCCTCTCCTTATAAAGACACCAATCCTGTCAGATTAGGGCCCCACCCTCGTGACTTCATTTAACCTTAATTACTTCCTTATAGGTCCTATTTCCAAATACAGCCACATTGAGACTACAACTTCAACAGATGAATTTTGGGGTAGACAATTCAGTCCACAGCACACTGGACTCCTAGCGTTCCCACTTCTCTCTCTGCCCACTCCTGCTTCCTTGGCAGCTTTTCCACAGCTGTGGATCCTAAGAGCACTCCCTAATAAAATTCCTGCACACAAATCTGTGCTTCAGAGTCTCAGTCCCAGGGAATCCAACCTGCGCTGGGTTTGAACTGTTCAAACTGAGGTACAGATTGAGGATTGGCTATGGGAAGTACAAACTTCTCTAGGAAAGAGATCCCAGGCTCACTGTCTCTTTTATATTTGTCTTTTTATGTTCTGTACCTGACTCAGGGATTGGCAAATGGGAGGTGTTTAATGGATAGTTGAAAGAACTAATGGATGAATGAATAAACAGGAACAATGCCTGTTTCCTACACTTGGGATACAAGTCCAGAGCTAGCCTGGTTCCCTAGATCAAGCCAGATTACGTAACTTCTTGAATCAGGACTCCCTAAATACACTGTGAAGCCATAGGATCAGACCCAGAGCCTGGGCTGGGGCCGAGTCTGCAGATGGAGGTCAGCTAGATCCAGTTTTGAGGACTGTAGCTCTGTGAAGACACAAGGGTCAGTAGCTCCCATAGAGTGCCTTGTACGATTAACTTCAAATGCATTAGGATTTTAATATGGCCATGTATTTAAATTAATGTCTTATAAAATGTCTGTCTTTGATACTATCCCACTTACACTAACATCTTAGGGTTCAAGGTGGCAGTTAGGCCCTAACACATTGTCAAGTATTTGTTTATTCTGTTGATCATTTAAAACAAATATTTATTGAGCATCTATAATACTCAGGCTCTATTCCAGGCATTGGTGATTCAAAATTAGTGTTCAACGAACTCCATAAACTTTTTTTTTTGTCATGTTTTAAATCTTACTGGGAGTATAATGGAAGGAAGGCTCAAGGTCACAGCTGCATGGTTTAATACACAAGCTTTGGGGTTAGGATGAGTTTAAATCTTGGCTCAGCAATAAACCTGGGCAAACTGCCTAACTTTTGTGAGCCTCAATTTCCTCATTTGTAAAATGGAAATAGTAATACTAACATTTCCCTCATGAGATTGTTGTAAGGATTATATGAGATAAGCTTAGAAAAGTGTCTGATTTATACTTTGTGTCCCACAGTAAATTCATAAAATAATGGTAACCTCTTTCCCAACAGATTACCACTTTCCTTATCCCACACATATAATCCAGTTATGAATGATAAAAGAAGATATGGTTGTGTGAGATGTGTAAAGAAACAACATGTACTGATAACTCTGGTAGATTACAGTATTGTTTCCAACTTTTTGTTCACCCTGTAATAGAATGATACGTTCACTGACTTTGCTATATGACTTTGTGGTACCCCCCATACAAAGAAGCAGAGTGTACTTCTCCATCTTATTGCTTTTAGGACTTGGCCATGTGATTTGTTTCAGCCAATGGAATGTTAGCATATATGGGCATTATAGTGGGTTGAATAATATCTCCCCAAAATTCATGTCTACTTGGAACCTGTGAATGTGACCTTATTTGGAAATAGGCTCTTTGCAGTTGTAGTCAAGTTAAGATGAGGTCATACTAAATTAGGGTGGACCCTAAATCCAATGACTAGTGACTTACACACACACACACACACATACACACACGGTATAAGGCCATGTGATGATGGAGGCAGAGATTGGAGTGATGCAGCTACCAGCCAGGGAATGCCAAGGATTGCTGGGAGTCACCAGACACTAGGTAGAGGTAGGGAAAGATTTTTTTCCTCGAGCCTTCAGAGGGAGCATGACCCTGCTGACACCTTAATTTTGGATTTCTAGCCTCCAAAACTGTGAGAGAATAAATTTCTGTTCTTTTAAGACACCTGGTTGTGGTATCTTGTTATGGCAGCCATAGCAAACGAATACACACAAATACAGAGGATTTAAATGTGCTTGTGTGTTTGACTTTGCCTCTTGCATTTCTGGCATTTGCCACGAGAAGAACATGCTCTGGGTAGATGCTGGTCCCAGAATGAGGAGGCTTGTGGAGTATATGTGATTCCAACCCACAGTTATGGGCAAAGTCCAGCAAATCTCAGAGGATCTCAGCAGAACCATAGTCAGCCTGTAGGCTGTGAACAAGAAATAAATGCATGTGGCTATATTGCATTTTGGGCTTGCTTGTTGCACAGGATTAGTGTAGCAATAACTGAGTAATATAGTGATGGATTGGGAGTGAGAGACAAAGGAGAAGCAGCAGTTTCTTAGAACCTTAAAAAGTTCCAGATCACCTTATTCATTGTCTTCAGGAATAGATGCAGCCCAAATGTATGGGGGGGGGGGGGGGGGGGGAGAGAGTAAGGTTTCATGCTAGAGACTATTTTTCTTTTTTTCATGGGAAGATGGGAAGAAAATGAAACCTACTTTGGAGTCACTTATCTATCCAGTTTTCCAGATATCCATTTGGATGAACAGGCAACAAAATGCAACACAGTGGAAGGAAGGAGAAGGGAAAACCACGGAGGCCCCTAAGCTGTTTCTGTCTTTGCCAAAGGAGCCAACAACCCAAACAAGAAGAGGTTGTCTTTAGAAATGACATATGGTTAGGTAGGTTTTGAAAAATTAAAAATAGCAAAGGGTTTCTAGTGTTCCTAGCTTATTATGGGATAAAAATGAGAACCAATTTGCAAAGATGTAGGCAGTAGCAGAATGAATAGTGGAGGCTGATTAGGTACATTTGCCCAGGGCAACTCATTAAAAAGCACCCGAGTATGGTACTGAAACCCTTGTAATTTCCACTGCCTCCCACCATTACCACTTTATCAGCTTCAGAGAGAAAGTCAGTTTATTATCCAAAAAGCCCACTCCTGAAATGTGTTTGTTCCCAAAGCCCTTTTCTTTCTTGTAGAAACACACTGGAGTCATTCAATTGCTTTTGGATGGGGGTGAATGGCAATACCTCTCCTTAGCCTTAAGGCAGGAGGTTAAAGATTGACATTGTGCCTCTATTTCTGTTACTTTTTTTTTTACCTTTGTCTTCCTTCTAGTCAACAACATACCATTACAGATGAGGTAAGACACCATGTGCTCATTCTCCATGTGCATTTAAAATGTGGATTCAGCAAGTTCATCTCTTGTCTTTGTTTTGTCAATGGGGAAGGGAAGACTGCTTTGATCTTTGAAAATTATGGCTATAAATAATGGCTATTCAAATATTGACTCAACAGTGATTGCTTTTGAGTTGTTTTTAGAATCTTTCTAAAGCCCTCTTTTCTCCTTTGGATGTGTTAGATGCTAATCAAATTTGAATTCCCACATCGTATTTATGTGTCTCAAGTATATTTGACAAACAGATGCTGTCCTATATCTCAGGTAAATATTTTATGTTTTGGTTTTTTACTTATCATAAAAGTAATGCATGCTTATTATAAAGTTGGACTGCATACCAAAAAAGTGTAAGCAAGCAAACAAATGTAAAAATCCAATAAACTTACCACTCAGAAATACTGATAGAATCTGTATCTATATCTGTATATTTTTATAAATGTGTATATGCAAATTTTATATATGTCCATACAGTTTCTTTATAAATTTGGTATCATACTGGTTATACAGTTTTGGAGTTCCTGTTTTTAACATAAGGTATTATGCTAAGTACTAGATGGTACTCAATTTGGTGTGTCTGTTGTGTTTGTGGTAAGGCTTATTCTTTTTCCTATTGGCACTTAGCTTAGGGATATTTTGTAGCCCAGTTCTTTTACTCTGTCTTCATAGTGCATGGAAATGGAAATGTGCTCTCCCCTATGCATGAATGAGGATCTTTCATTTGCTACTCTTTCTGGAGAGAATGATAAATCCAGTTCTACAGTTTCAGATTTAACTCTAAGACTGGTTTGTATGTGGCCATAAGTTTAAGTGCTAGGTAGTCAGGCTTCCAACATGTATTAATCCCATGCCATGTGCAGAACATGATGCTAATTGTTTTAGAGTTTCTTGTGGATGTAGAAATACATCAGTCTTCAAGTGACCAGCAGTTCATGAAATAATTGGTGAAGGGAGAATGGGTTCCGATGGATTCTGGCCCTGACTGGTTCTTGGGGAAGTGAACAGAGTGGACTGGCTAAACTCTAGAGTTCATCCTTGGAACAAGAAATGCAATAATCACAGGCTCAGAGGCAGAGAAAGTCTTTGTAAGTGTAAAAATGGCAAATAGCTTGGCTTGGCAACAGCAGAGGAGCCATGCAGGGGAGAACAGACTGGAGGCTGATTTTTTTGTAGGACCTGGATGCTGAGCAGACAAGCCTGAATTTGACAACACAGATGGGAAGGATCCCGAGTAGGTTTCTCAGCAGGGCAGTGATATAAAGATGAGGGCATTCAAAGTAGATGATTTTATTGCCTGTGTGGATCTGTAGCTCTCATTATCTAGTGTGATCATTCTAAGAGCGTGCCTGCTAGGCTTCTGCCCCGTCGGAGTCTGGCCATCTAAGTTGTGTGCAGCTTGTGCAGCTAGTATCACATCCTGTCCCACTGGGAAGGTCTGAGGTGGGCCAATTCCGGCCCCTCAAAATAATTAGTTCCCACTGCTCTCTGTGTACAGAACCGAAAGGAGCAATTATTGGCATTGTGGGTAATGCCCAGACACTGCCAACAGAAAGTATTAAGCTAACTGATTTGTAGAAGAGGACAAGGGGGATTATTTTTCAACCATAAACCCAACTTGAGAGGGAGTAGTTGTCTACTCTTTAAAATTAGCACTAAGTTTTACCTCACAAAATGCACACTCCTGCTCCCATACATTGCTGGCAGGGATGCAAAATGGTACTTGTGAAGGAGAATTTGGTAGTTTCTAACAAGATTGCATATGCAGTTACCCTTTGAATTATGAATGCCACTTCTAAGAATCAACTGTAAAGATATAAAGGCAAAAAATATAGAACGACACATATGCAACGTTATTCACTATAACACACTGTAGCAAAAAATTGGAAACTACTCAAATTTTATCAATGAGACTAAAAAAAGATCACACATCTACACAAAGGAATACTATGCAATTATAAAAAGGAATGAGGAATAGCACTATACATTGCTGAGGAGTGGTTTCCAGCATATATTATGTGAAAAAGCAAGGTAGGAAAAGTATATATTATAAACAATCATTTATTCCAAGAAAGGGGAGTATGAATGTATATATTCATATGTGTCTATAAATATATATACCCATATGTGTATATGAATGTACATGCAATATAATATGTTTATTTGCTTTTAGTGAAAAAGGAAGGACAAACTTGAAGCTAAAAATGAAAAGAGAAAAAAAGGTTACCAATAGGGAAGGGGAACAGGAAGTAAGAAAACATGGTGAAGGGAAAGGAATAGAGTTGGGACTTCTCTGAATATACCTTGTTTTGTAGATTTGAATTTGGAAACAAGCAATTATATTATATAATTATATTACAAAATTAAATTTTAAAAAGCAATCTCTAAAAATAAAAAAGCAATGTAAAACAGATGAAACAACAAACTATGTAGTAAGTTTTTGGCTTAACCACACAGAGAGCAACTGTTCCATATGATTTCAATTAAACACAGTAATTTGGCTTTACATTCCTAGAGGGATTATGTGCTAAGGACAGAAAGAACTGTAAAAATATCTTGGTAATGTTAGTGTTATAATTCTGATGTTGTGTGTGTAGTGTAGGAAAAGGCAAATGAGTATGCTGGTGTTGTTGGGAATTGGGAGTTTTGGCGTGAATAGCAGGCAATATAGATATAGTACAGATGAGATTAAGTAAAAATCTTATATTCCTGGATTTGAAATGAAAGTATCATTACAAACTCACATTATAGCTCATCTTTTGTAAAGTAGATTTTCTAGCTTTGAATGCTGAAAAGACCTAAAAACAATGATCACTCCAGTAGCAATGCACATCCCTGGTGTCCAGGTTGTGGTCTTTAAGTACCATTTTCCATTAAAAGGAACCTGGGTTCCTTGGAAAATTAGCTGATATCAGAACTGGGGCAGAAAATGTATAAGATAAGCCTAGAATAATTTATGATACTAGGAGGTAAGAAAGCTTTCAAAGACTACTGTAGGTTTCTTAAGAGGACACAAGAGCCACTTGAAGGGGGATGATTTGATTATCAATAAGAATAACAATTGCAGTGGATTGAAGCATTTGTGTATGTTTAATCCTTCCTTATGCTTATTCTGATTAAAAAAATAAAGCTCACCGGTCACCTCAGATCTTCTTTGTATTAGAGAACCAATGGGTATCCTGAAAACTGGAATGTAAGTGGAAAAAAATCTAGCTTTTATCTTTGTTTCCTACCTAAAAGTACATCATTATAATCAATTAATTGATGAGTAAAAGTTCCTTATTCTTCTTCTTTTACTTTTAGTTCAAAGTACTCATCATGAAAGTTCTCTCTTAAGCATATTAACTGGTAAATGAAAGAATGATAGAATTATAACACTTCTATGTTGCAACCTCTAATAAAATGTTGATCTGGACAATGATAGCGGTTGACTGCTAACATCACAAAAAGAGAGAAAACCAATCTTTCTTGGCCTTTTAATGGATACTCACAGCACTACCTATTAAAGATTACTGCCAAAATAGTATAACCAAATATGATCAAGGTTTTAATTTTAGTAACCAATTTACAGGAAATACAGGGACAGAAGAACATGTTAAATAGTATCATGAGATATGCTATGGTTTGAATGTTTCCTCCCAAACTCAGGACGTTTGAAATGTATTTGTCATTGTGATAGGGCTAAGAGGTGGGACCTTTAAGAGGTGATCAGGTCATGAAGGCTCTGCCCTCATGAATAGATTAATGCCTTTATTGTAGGAGTGGGTTAGGTATTATGAGAGTAGACTCCTGATAATGGATAAGTACAGCTCCCATTTTCTCTCTGTCTTGTGTGCTTCCTTACCCTTCTGTCATGTTATGAAGTAGCAAGAAGGCCATCACCAGATGTGGCCCTTTGATCTTGGACTTTCCAGATTCCAGAACCATGAGCTAAATACAGTTGTCCCTCAGTATCCGTGGGGGATTGGTTCTAGGACCCCGTACAGATACCAATATCAGAGGATGCTCAAATTCCTGATATAGCATGATATAGTATTTGCATATAATCTACACATATCCTCTCATATACTTTGCATCTTTAGTTTACTTATAACACTTAAAACAATGTAAAGGTTATGTAAATAGTTATTATACTGTATTGTTTTTTATCTGTATTTTTATTGTTGTATCGTTATTTTATTATTTTTTCCCAATATTTTTGGTCAGTGGTTTGGTTGAATGTACGGATGGAGAAATGGTGGATACAGAGGACCAGCTATAAATCTCTTTTCTTTATAAACTATCTAGTTGGTCGTATTCTGTTATGGCAGCAGAACACAGACTAAGACAAGATACAATTTGCAAAATCCAGACTGTACAAAACATTATGGGACCATCAACCTAGTTTATCCAATAAAAAAATTGCAAGAAAAAAAAAGATACGAGTGAACTAAGACTTAAAAAAAGGAAACCAATTGCTACATACAGATCTTATTTGGATTCTGATCCAACACATCACAGAAATGCAGATATGAGACAGGGAAATTTGAATATTGACTAAATTTTAACACTACTCAAAAATTGTTAAGTTTTATAAGTTATATTAGTATTATTATTTTGGGCAGTAAATACTGAGATATTTGCAGATTACATGTTAGGAAATTGTGGATTTGTTTCAAAATAAGAAAGTAGCATGGGCTGGGGAGGGTAGTAGGTGGGGAATGTGTGAGACAAGATTGGCCATGAGCTATTGGTTGAAACTAGGTGATGTGATGAGTACATGTATTACCACATCGTAATAATCAGGCTAATTCTCTCACACAGATGAAGAAGTAAATATGAGGAATAGAATACAGAGGAAAAAAGCAACATGTTTATTTCTTCAAAGTTTACTAATCTGCTTTAAAGTCTTGAGTAATCTTTAAGGATTCTAAGCTTCTATTAAGATTTCAAAAATATAATTTATTTATTTATTTTTGACTCTTTTAAAATCATCATTTAGAAACGAGAACTTCCATAGCAAATTTGGATTTTAACTCAGTATTTAGTGATGAATTATACAAATTCTAAATATTTGGACTTGTTAGAAAAGATGACGTTTTCAATTGTAATGTTTATATATGAGTTATCTCTTGTACGGGAGTCCACTGTTTATAGTAGCCTAGGCTTTTGATAAGTTATAGTTGCTGCAGGCTGTATGCTACATTTCTTGGTAAGTCTTGGTGGGTGTTAGCACAAACACTGCTCATTTGTCATCTTTTACTAAGCTAAAACTTTTCTGTGCAGTTGGAACACAAGTCTTCTCTTTTATCCCTGACCTTCCTGGGACCTTTATCCCTATCAGCAATCCCTTCCTTGACTGCCTCACTGTCATCTCAAATGGAATCTACCAATATTGTATTCCTCTTATTTCTTCTGAAGCGGTTCTCTCTTGACATAGCCTAGCATCTGATAACCCTAGACTCAAGAAATACTCTTTGTGTTTGTCTTTCTTTGGCTATGACTGCAGGTCATCTGGGGAACTGTTCACAGTTTCAGATATTACTAGTCACTACTGAGAAGGAAGAAAAGTAAAACTATCTTTGAACTCTGTGGAGATAAAGATTTTCAAACTCTGAAAGACAGGAAGGGAGGGCCTTATTGAAACCTTTACCTTCATTGTCACAAGGGTATCTACTCTTCTTATTTCAGGGTTGTTACTGAACTGTTTTCAGTACAGTCCAATTCAGAGTGTAGATAGTAGATAGTAAGTAGATGACTTCTTTTAATAATTGTATTAAATGGATGTACTCATCCAATTACCAATCTACTACTTGGGAGTTAGATAGTTTTAAATTTAAGGTAATACTTTATGCAATTAATAAATCTGTGTCACCCTTTAAACAGAGATTAATTGAATTAATTTTGATAACATTATTCTTCATATTTCTCTTTGTATGTGCTAGCACACTAATAATAGATGTTAATAATGCCTTGTATTTGTAAAGAATCACTGTATTCACACCATTTACAGTGATGTCTCATCTAAAATTTCAAAATAATTATTTGAAAAATTAGAAAAATTTGATCCTATGAGGTCAGAAGACTTACCAAGTTAGTGATAGAACCCAGAAAGCCAAGGAATGCTCTTTCTACATCCCTTCTTCCCAAGTCACATCCCCAACCAGTGTATGGGCTTGATTTCCACTTCACTTTTCAGAGGACCAGCTTTTGGTTTCTTTTTTCTTTTGGCTTGGAAAAGCACCCATTTATTATTTCACTGGGCTATAGATTGAATGTTTGTATTCCCCCAAAATTCATGTGTTGAAATTCTAACCTCCAAGGTGATGGTAATAGAAAGTGGGGCACTTGGGAGGTGATTAGGTTATGAGGGCATAGCTCTCATGAATGGGACTAGTGCCCTTATAAAAGAGGCTCCGGAGAGATCCCTTGCTCCTTCTGCTATGTGAGGACACAGTGAGAAGACAACTGCCTTTGAACTGGGAACGAGTCCTCACTGGACACAGAATCTGCAGGCACCTTGATCTTGGATATCTCAGCCTCTAGAACTGGGAGAAATAAATTTCTGTTTTTTGTGAGCCACCCAACCTATGGTATTTTGTCATAGTAGCCAGAACAGACTAAGGCACACCGTTTTTGTGGTTCAGGAGTCTGAGCATTGCGTAGCTGAATCCCCTCCTTAGATCTCACAAAGATAACATCAAGGTGTCAGCCAGAGCTGTAGTCTCATCTGATGCTTAGGAACCTCTTAAAGCTCATTCAGCTTACAAACAGAATTCAGTTCCTTAATGCTGTTGAACTCATGGAAGCTTTTATTTTCTTTGAAGCCAGCAGGAGACTGTCCCTCTACTACTTCATCCTCTTTTAAGAACTCACCTAAGTAACTCAGGCCCACCCAAAATATTTTCTTGTTTTATTAACTCAAAATCAACTGATTAGTAACCTTATGACAGGAGTGAAATCCCACACTCAGGGAGAGAAAATTATGCAGGGCATGTACACCAGGAGGTGGAAATCTCGGCCAACTACAAACTGTATACCAAAACCTTTAAAACGTCATTATGAGAAATTATAAAAAGAACTAAGTAAATGGAGATATATATGCTCATGAGTTGGAAGGCTCAATATTGGCAACGTATTCTTTTGAAATTGATTTATATGTTTAAAACAGATTAAAATCCCAGCAGGTTTTTTTTTTTTTTTTTTGTAGACGTTGACAAGCTGATTCTAAAATCCGTATGGAAATGTGAAGGACCTAGAACAGCAAAGACAATTTTGAGAAAGGATCAAAGTTATAGGACTAACGCCACTTAATTTTAAAACCTATAATGAGGCTACAATGATCAAGTCAATGTTGTATTGAAATAAAGATAGACAGATAGATCAGTGAAGTAGAATAGAGATTAAAGAAATGGACCCACACATATATGAGCAACTGCTTTTTACCTTCGTTTATTCCTTCTTTAATATTCCTTTATGTGGATCTGAGTTTCTAACTTATTTCATTTTCTTTCTTTCTGAGGCTTTTTAAAAAACATTTCTGGCAAGAATCTCATTTATTTTTCTCTATTGCTTTTCTGTTTTCAATTTCATTGATTTCTGCTCTTAAATTTGTTTCTTCTTGTTTTGAATTTAATTATTTTATTTTCATGTTTTTTAAGGTTGAAACTTGGATCATTGAGACCTATCTTCTTTTCAAATATAAGCATGTAATGCTCTAAATTTCCCTTTAAACGCTGCTTCAACTGCATGCCAAATATTTTTATATGTCATATTTTTGTTTCTTTCAATTCAAAATGTTTTCTATCCATAGGTTATTTAGATGTGTGTGATTTATCGGGTTATTCATTTCTAGCTCAATTGCATTTTTGTTATATAACATAATGTGTCTGATTTCACTTGATTTTATTTTGTTCAGTTTTGTTTCTTGATTCAGGATATGGTCTATCTTGGTGGACATTCCACACATACTTTTAAAGAATATGTATTTTACTGTTGTTGGGTAAACAAATTAGGTTATGTTGAATGATGGTGCTGTTCACGTCTATATCTGTATTAGTCAGCTCAGGCTGCCGGATCAAAATATCATAGACTGAGTGGCTTAAACAATAGAAATTTACATTTCACCATTTTGGAGGCTGGGAATCTAAGATCAAGATGCCAGCTCATTCTGTTCTTGGTAAGGACACTCTTCCTGGCTTTTAGATGACCCCCTTCTTGCTATGTTTTTCACATGGCCTCTCCTTGATGCTAGGGCTTCAACATATGAATGGTGGGGGGACATATTCCGTTTATAGCAAGGTCCTTGTTAATGTTCTAATTATTCTATCTAATCATTGAGAGAAGAGTGTTACAGTCTCTGACTATAATTGTAGGTTTGTTTATTTCTCCTTTCTGACCTGTCAGTTATCGCTCCATGTATTCTGAAGCTGTGCTAGTAGTGCTTACATATTTAGGATTGTTATTTTTTTGTGAACTGGCTCTTTTGCCAATAGGCAATGTTTCTTTATATCATTGGTAATTTACTTGTTCTGAAGTTCTCTTTGTTCAACATTAATATAATCCCTTCAACTTTCTTTTGATTAAAATTTACATATCTTTTCCTATTGTACTTTTTATATTTTTATGTAGACTCTTTCCATTTAATGTTAGTTTAGTGTAGACAACCTCTTGTTAGGTGTTGTTTCTCATCCAATATGACAATATCTGCTTTATAATTGTGCTTTTAGACCATTTAATGTAATGTAATTATTGATATGTTTGGATTTAGGTACACTACTTTTTATTTGTTTTGTTTGTTCCCTTTGCTTTTTGTTTTTCTGTTTCTCTCTCTCTTTCTCTGTCTCTCTCTCTCTTTCTTTTTCCTGACTAGTTGTGGGTTATTTGAATTTCCTTTATTTGAAATTTTAACTTGTCTATTTTTGACTGTATCTCTTTGCATTAATTTTTGTGGTTGTTCTAGAGATTGTACTCTCTTTCTCTCTCTCTCTATATATATTTTAGAGCTAATAGTATTTCACCACTTCAAGTAAATATAAAAGCCTTATAACCATATACATCCCCTTTATGCTTCCCCCTTTATGTCATAGTTGTTATATGTGTTTTATCTACACATATTGTATTAGTCCATTTTCACACTGCTATAAAGAGTACTACCTGAGACTGGGTAATTTATAAAGGAAAGAGATTTAATTGACTCACAGTTTCACATGGCTGGGGAGGCCTCAGGAAACTTACAATCATGGCAGAAGGTGAAGGGGAAGCAAGTATCTTCTTCACAAGGTGGCAGGAGAGAGAGAAGTGAAGCACAGGAAAAACTGCCACATTTAAAACCATCAGATCTCGTGAGAGTCACTATCACGAAAACAGCATGGGGGAAACCACCCCCATAATCCAATCACCTCCCATGAGGTTCCTCCCTTGACACATGGGAATTACAATTCAAAATGAGATTTGGGTGGGGATACAGAGCCAAACCATATGACACATTGAAATCCCCACCAGACAATGTTATAATTTTTGCCTTTACAGTCATACATACTTTGAATAACTTAAGAAAAATAGTATTAATATTATATAATGACCCTGATATTTATAATTTTTGTTGCTCTTTCTCATTTCTGATGTTCCAGATTCCCCTCATGTATCATTTTGCTTTCTGTCTAAAAAATTTCCTTTAATTTATTTTGGAGCAGGTCTGCTGGTGAATAATTCTTTTAGTTTTCCTTCATCTGAACATGTTTTATTTTGCCATCATTTTGAAGAATACCTTTGTTTTATACAGAAGCATTGACATGCTTTTCTTTCAGCACTTAAAAATGTTGTTCCATTGTCTTCTGGCTCCCTGGTTTCTGATGAGAAATTTGTTCTGATGGGAGCAATTCAAGTCATTGTCCTCCTCTATACAATGTATCACTTTCTTTTTGGCTGCTGTCAAGATTTTTTTCCTTACTACTGGTTTTCAGAAGTTTGATCATGGTGTCTCTAGTATAGTTTTCTTTGAGTTGATGCTGTCTAAGGCTTACCGAATTTCTTGAATCTCTAAATGAATATATTCCACCTTTTTTTCCCCCACATTTTTGGTAATTGTTTTTCATTTTTTCCTGCATGAGTATTTTTATTATCTTCTCCTGGGACTCACTGACACAAATGTTAGATATTCTGATATTGTCCCATGCCTGCATCTCTGTTCACTTTTGAAAATCTTTTTCTCTCTGTTATTCAGATAGATAATTTCGACTGACTCATCTTCAAGTTCACTGTTTCTTTCCTTTGTTATTTTTATTCTGTTGCTGATCTGAACCAGTGAATTTTAAAATTTAAGACATTGTATTTTTCGATTCTAAAGTTTCCTTTTAAAATAGTTTCCATATCTACTTTGTGAACTGTCTTTCTATTTATAACAAGTGTATTTACCTCATGGAGCATGGTTATAATAGCTCCTTCAAAGTCTTTGATAATTTCAGTATCTGCGTCATCTTGGTGTTAGTATATGTTGATTATATTTTTCTGTGAAAATTGGTCATCTTTTCCTAGCTCTTTGTATATGAAATCATTTTGGAAAATATTCTGGACATTTTGAATATCATACTGTGAAACTGAATCATTTTAAACTCATCTGAGAAATGTAGATCTCTCTCTCTCTCTCCCCACCCCCTTCTCTGTCTCCTCTGTGTGTGTGTGTGTGCGCGTGTATTTTAGACCACAAGCTCTGTCTCATCCTCTGTCAGCAGTAATTCCAATGTCTGTTCAGTTTTCAAAATCTTTGGTTTGTTTCTTTGGGTCTGTGCCATACATGTGCCACTTTGGGGTCAGTCTGTAAGTTGAGAAGTAGTATATGTTGTATTTTAGTTCTGAAAGCTTTTGCTATGCTGTTTTTGTTCTGCCCCATGCATAAATTATTCATGGATTATTCTAGGACTCAGGAGTGAGTTATATCTTAGTTCAGTTCTCAAAGTCTTTGCTATGCTGACTTGGGTCTGTCCCAGGCATCTACAGCTCGGGTGTGAGTTCAGGTCTTATCTGAGATGATACACAATATTCAGAAATAATCTTCTCCCTTTTGTCTGGGATTCTTCAACCCTTCACCTACCACCACCCCCTGCCCCCCGCCCACATACAAAATACATACATCAGCTTGCAGAGACCTCTTTTCTTGGTCCAATGGCTAGAAAGATGGATATTTTATTGCCTGTGCAACTATTGCCACAGCTCCTAACTAGTGTCCATCTTTGGGCCATGAGATAAAAGAGAAAAAAGATAAAAGACTCTTATTCTCCCATATGGGTCTCTTCTTCAAGATTTGATTCCTGTCCCCAGCCTGCCTACTTTTGTCTACTTTTGAGTATTCAGGTTGTTACTTTTTGTGTTTTGTCCAGAGTTTTTAGTTACAATCAATAAGCTCACTCCATCTTGGCCAGCACTGGAAGACTCTCTTCACTTCACTTTTAAGAAGAGAACTTGGGCTTCATGTTTGCTCCACAGTCTCCTGTCAGATTCTGGGTAAAACATGACTTTTAAAGAAATCATAGACCTATGTCCACTAGGAGGCAGCACTAAGAAACCCAGCATTTCTCCAGGTCTCTGCAGCCTCAAGGACATGGATGAAATCTTGGCAGCTTGTGGCTTCAAATTCCCACAAAAAGAAACACTAGGACCCTAATCTCCCCTCTGCACTCTACCTCATTCCCATTCTTTCCTTAAGGGTTGTAGGTATGTGGCCAGTGCTGCTGCCATATCCACCTGCTTCTAGTGCTTGCTCGTTAACTTGCCGTGGCTGCATGGATGGAAGAGGGCTTCTCCCTGGTAGTGTTTACAATTATTTCAATAGGCTCCCAAAGCTGACTCTTTCAATATCTTCAAAGCCTCCTCTCTGAGAAAAGCTGGAATAAGTTAGGTTGAAAACTGAAGACACTAGTCGCTGCTCATCACATACTTCTGGCTCTCTAACTTCTCAGCACTTAGTAGGGTCATCTTCTTGGCTCTTTTGTGGTTGGGTCAGGCCACATGATTAATTCTGGTCTATGAGTTGAGTTGGAAGTGACGAATATTACTTCCAGGGTGGAACATTAAATTGTCAGTGTGAAACTTTCTAGAGTTCTCTTTTCCTTTGTCAGAATGACTGTAATGTTCCAGGTTGTAGCTCCTCTATCAGGCAAGGTCTCAGAGTGAGGACCACGTAGTGCATAAACCCCTGTCAACCTACAATGGCCATGTAGTATCAGCGAGAAATAACTTTTGTTGTTTTAAGCTACTGAAGTTTTGGGGTTATTTGTTGGTGAAATATTATCTAACCTACCCTGACTGATACAGAAACTATATGAAGAGTACTACCTAGCATTATAGTAAAATTTATTTCTCCTTACCCACTTCAGATAAGGGTCTCAGGGCATAGACAAGTTATCTTGAGGTGGTCCTAGCTAATTGTTAGTTTTCTGTCCATTCAAGCACTCCTCTTAGAACTTGAAGCTGTCTCTGTCTTGCTCGAATTTGAGTCTTAGTTTCCAGGATCTGAGTATCATTTCTTAAATTTATACCCTACATTTATTCCTCAAGACCAGGTAATCTTCATACAAACAGAACAAATGGTAACCTGCCAACAAAACCCAGGATTCAAGAGGTGGGCTAGAGTCGAGACTCCTCTCTTTCTTCCATTCTCAAGTTGTTTATTTCTTTTTTCCTTCCTTTATTCCAGTAATTTCTGGCACCTTTACCTTTTAATACTTTTTCCTTTATTCCCCCTTTATAACATCCCACCCTGAAGACATCTGGTTACTTATAGTTTTATATCCTTCTTTCTTTTAGTGGACTACCCTTTTCCTTACTCAGATTAAATTTGGTGTTCTCACTTCAAGGCCCTTCAACATTTTTATTAAAGTTGATTCTATCTGTGGCCCTTGTTTAATTCTTTCATCGCTGGCCTAAAGAAGTAATGTACTGAATCTCCTGGAATGAGAAAATATAGAGATAATGCTACATGGTCATAACAGCCCATATATAGCACTTGTTATGTACCAGGCACTTTTCTAAACTCATTAAGATCTATTAACTCATTTTCTGCTCACAAAAGCTCCATACATACATAAGTATTATAATCTCTATTTTTCAGATGAGGTAACAGGCACAACGATTATTTGACTTGCTCAGGGTCACACAAGTTATAAGTGGCAGAGAGAGAATTAGAAACCAGGTTGTTTGACACCAGAGTCCATGTTTTAGTCGTTACATTCTATTGCTTCACTGTAATGCAGAAGGTTTTAAACCATGGGTCGATAAACTGTGGTCCTCAGACCATATATGCCTTGGTATACATTTGTATAAATAAAGTTTTATTGGAACACAGCCACTTCAACTTGTTTAATATTGTCCATGGCTGCTTTCATGCTATAAGGGAAAGGGTGAGTAGTTGAGACAGAGACCACATAGCCCACAGAGCCTAAAATATTATTATCTGACCCATTTTAAAGGGTGAATAGGAGTATTTCAGACAAAATGTTTCTGATAAAGGGAATGGCATACAAAAAATTATGGGGCGTACAACCTCAGAGTTTTTTTGCACCTGCACTATAAATGTTTCAAGAGAAGAGTCTCATTTCATCATGGTAAGAACACCATACATACTCAATACACAATTGTTGAAAGCATTTGTCCAGTTTATCCACAATGTTAAGCTACTCATAAATGTGTGCTGCTGTACCTATTTTTTGTGTTTTCCAGCATTATTTTTCTTCTAATATTTAATTTTTAAATTTTGGTAGGTGATATGGTTTGGATCTGTGTCCCCACCCAAATCTCATATTGAATTGTAATCCCCAGTGTTGGAGGTGGGGCCTGGTGGGAGGTGATTGGATCACGGGGATGGTTTCTCATGAATGGTTTAACATTGTGCCCTCCCCTTTAGTGCTGTTCTCATAATAGAGATCTCACGAGACCTGATTGTTTAAAAGTGTGTAGCACCTTCCGCCTCATTCTCTCTTGCTTTTTCTCCAGACGTATGAAATGCTGCTCCCCCTTTGCCTTCTGCTATGATTGTGAATTTCCTGAGGCCTCCCCAGAAGCCAAGCAGATGAGCCAATTAAACCTCTTTTCTTTATAAATTACACAGTCTCAGGTCTTCTTTATAGCAGTGCAAGAACAAACTAATAAGGTGAGTATATAGTAGGTGTATATATTTATAGAGTACATGAGATGTTTTGATACAGCCATGCTTAGTGATATCGATTATGACCATATGAGTCAGGAACAAGGAAGGATAATGAGTAGTCCAGTGAACTGAGTATATTATAAATTCACATTATTATGATTTTAATTATATTACATTTATTCATCTAAGTATTTGTTGATAGGTTGTATATCTTGTGTTCAAATGTGTTTTATAATAGAAAACAATCCTAGTGAATCTGATGACATGTCAAAAAATTTGTCCCTGAATTTGTGGTGGTGGTGGTAAGGGTCTTAGAACACACGTATATACACACACTCACTGTTACCAGATCTTGCCCCTTCCCAACAAGCACACTCACAGATACATTTTAATAATTAATGTTTTATTTAGGCCCATTTCAAAGATGAACATTACAATGACAATTATGTCACATTGCTTATTCAGTTTACACAGTTGTTTATTGTTTGCAGCAGTAGAAAGGAATAGTTTTGTGTCATAATAACTTCACAAGGCTTTGACATTTAGTAAAATGGGAAACTGTTGCCTGGGAGAGTTTTTTAATACAGAAGGAAATGATTGCATGTACTAAAAACTTTTGAAATTTAGCGTATGTGTTAGATTCAGGTTTATAGGCAGGAAAGTGTTTGATCTCTCTGATAGATCATGTTTTTTTTTTATCTGATGAATAAAATAGTGTTTTTGTTTATACCTGTTTTTACTGAATACCTAAGATAAATGATTCATTGTATAAAATCTCATTGTAATAAAAATTAAATAGTTTCCATATTATGATTCCATAGTTTTAAAATTATTATCTATTTAGAATACTCTTTTTAAAAAAGCAAATCTTTATTTTAGGCTCAGAGGTACATGTACATGTTTGTTATATAGGCAAACTCATGTCATGGAGGTTCGTTGTGCAGATTATTTCATCACCCTGGTACTAAGCCTAGGACCCAATAGTTATTTTTTCTGATTCCTTCCCCTCCTCTCACCTTCCACCCTTAAGTAGACCCAGTGTCTGTTGTTCTCCCTTTCTGTCCATGCAGAACACTATTATTTACACATTAGGATTTTTTTTTTTTGTTTTATAATATGTTTTAGAAACTATCAAAGTGGCCTACTTGTTGAAAAAGTATTTCTTAATATTCTAAAGATCTGCTATGTTCTCTTTTCATATTTCAGTACCATTGGACTGTTTATCTTAACAGTGTCATCTGGTAATCTGAGACTTCTTGAACAAACAACCTCATCTTTTTTAGAGACCATAATACTTCAAACTATATTTTGCTTGACTGTACAGGGAATACTCAACAAGGGTTTCAGTGGGAGCATCTATAAGAAACTCTATGATCTTTCCCTCAGCAATTAAATTCTTGTTTACTAACTGTAGTTTAATTAATTGAATATGCTAAGTTTGTCTAATTTTTTAAACTTTTAAATTCAGGGATACATTTACAGGTTTGTTAAAACAGTAAACTTATGTCACACAGGGTTGTTATTCAGATTATTTTGTTACCCATGTATTAAGCCTAGTATGCATTCATTATTTTCCTGAGTCCTCTCTCTCCTTCCACCCTTCACCCTCAGGTAGGCCCCAGTGTCTGTTGTTCCCCTCAATATGTCTATGTGTTCTTATCATTTAGCTCACTTATAAGTGAGAACATGTGGTATTTGGTTTTCTGTTTCAGCATTAGTTTGCTAAGGATAATGGCCTCCAGCTCCATTTGTGTTTCTGCAAAGGATATGATCTCATTCTTTTTTATGGCTGCTTAGTATTCCATGGTGTATACGTACCACATTTTCTTTATTCAATTGACCATTAATGGTCATTTAGGTTAATTCCATGTCTTTGCTATCATAAATAGTGCTGTGGTGAACACACATGTGCATGTGTCTTTATGATAGAAAAATTTATATTCCTTTGGGTATATACAGCCAGTAATAAGATTGCCGGGTTGAATGGTAGTTCTGTTTTTAGCTATTTCAGGAATCACCACAGTGCTTTCCACAATGGTTGAACTAATTTACACTTGCCTCAACAGTGTATAAGCATTTGTTTTTTTCCTAAATCTTGCCAGCATTTGCTATTTTTTGACTTTTCAATAATAGCTATTGTGACTGGTGTGAGATGGTATCTTATTGTGGTTTTGATTTATATTTCTCTAATGATTATTGATATTGAGCTTTTTCATATGCTTGTTGCCTACATGTATGTCTTTTTTTGAAAAGTGTCTGTTCATGTCCTTTTCCCACTTTTTAATGGGGTTGCTTTTTTTTTTTTTCCTATAAATTTGTTTAGCTTCCTTAAACATGCTGGATATTAGGCCTCTGTCAGATATATAGTTTGCAAAATTTTTCTCCTGTTCTATTTAGTCTGTTCAATCTGTCGATAGTTTCTTTTGCTGTACAGAAGCTGTTTAGTTTAATTAAATCCTATTTGTCAATTTTTGCATTTGCTGCAATTGCTTTTGGTGTCTTTGTCATGAAGTCTTTGCCTATTTCTATATCCAGAATGGTATTGCCTAGGTTGTCTTCCAGGGTTTTTATAGGTTTGGGTTTTACATTTAAGTCTTTAATCCATCTTTAGTTTATTTTCGTACATGGTATAAGGAAAAGGAACGGGTCCAGTTTCAATTTTCTGCATATGCCTAGCAAGTTATCCCAGCATCATTTATTGAATAAGGAATCCTTTCCCATTGCTTGTTTTTGTCAGGTGTGTTGAAGATCGGATGGTTGTAGGTGTGCGGCTTTATTTCTGAGCTTTGTATTCTGTTCCATTGGTCTATGTGTCTGTTTTTGTACCAGTACCAAAGAGAAAGAGGAGTATACTTCATAACTTTTTTCTTTCTTTATTGATACATAATATTTGTACATATTTATGGAGTGCATATGATAGTATTTTTATATGCACAGAGTGTGTAATGATCAAGTCATGGCATTTGGGGATTTATCATTTCTGTGTGTTGGGAACATTTCAAGTCTTCTTTTCTAGCTATTTTGAAAAATATAATACATTGTTGTTAAATATAGTCACCTTAATATATATATGTATATTATATATATAATTAAGATAATATATATTATATATATAATTAAGATAACATGGTATTATCTTGGAAATAGGCACATAGAACAATGAGACAATATTGAGGCTGGGTGCAGTGGCTCATGCCTGTAATTCCAACACTTTGGGAGGCTGGGGTGTGGAAATGGCTTGAGCTCAGGAGTTCAAGACCAGCCTTGGAAACATAGTAAGACCCAGTCTCTACAAACAAAACAAAACAAAACAAAAACCAGGCATGGTAGTCCATGCCTATTGTCCCAGCTACTCAGGAGGCTGAGGTGAAGTATCACTTGAGCCCAGAAAGTTGAGGCTGCAATGAGCCATGATCGTGCCACTCTACTCTAGCTTGGGTGACAGAGTGACATCCTGTAAAAAAAAAAAAAAAAAAAAAAAAAGAAGAAGAAAAACAAAAAACAAACTGAAGGGGCAGAAATAACTCACATATATATGGTACTCGGTACTCAATACATGACAGAGGTACAGATGTGGCACTATAGGTCAGTGGGAGCGTATTAGTTTTGTAGGAATCCCACAGAAAATTACCACAAACTTGGTGGCCTAAAACAGCAGAAATGTATCCCCTCACAATTCTGGAGACCAGAAGTCTGAAATCAAGCTGTTGGCAGTGCCATGTTTCCTGTGAGGACCCTAGAAAAGAATCCTTCCTTGCTTCTCCCAGTTTCTAGTGGCTCCCCATGTTCCTTGAGTTGTGGCAGCGAAATGATAATCTCTGCTTCCATCATCACATGGCCTTTCCCCCTGTGTGTCTATATCTTCTCCTCATCTTATAAGAGCACTTGTCATTGAATTTAGGGCACACCTTGTTAATTTAGGATGATCTCATCTCCAGATTTTTCACTTAATTGCATCTGTAAAAACCTTTTCTTCAGAATATGCTCACATTCATAGGTACTGGGTGTTAGAACTTGAATGCATCCTTTTGGGGGCGACAATTCAACCCACTACAGGGGCTAAAGAAGAGAGAGTTAATAAATGTTGCTGAGGCAAATGGTTATTCATGTAGGAAAAAATTGCATTCCTAAATCACCCCATATCAAAACCAGACTTCCATGTGGATAAAAATGCAAAAAGACAATTTTAGTGGGAAAGAAAATATGTAGAATATTATAATCTGTGTAGAATTTTTAAAAATCCTTGTTTAAAAAGAGACCCTGAAAACACAGGCATAATGGAAAAAATTGATAAATTCAATTACATTGAAATTTAATACTCCTATACACCAAAACTACCATAAATAATGAAAACACAAGTTATATTAGAAGAATATATTTGCAATGTATATGATTAATAATGAATATGTATAAATCAGTAAGAAATAGAAACAAAACAAAGCAAAATAATAATTTTTAAAATGGGCAAATGTGTAAACAGGCAGTTCATAGAAGAGCAAATAAACCTATGAAAAGATACTTCAACTCCTTGCTAATATGGGAAATGTAATTTCAGTGAGGAATGAGATTCCGTTTTGCAAACATCAAACATGTAAAAAACTGAAAAACTATACATTAGTATAACGACTTTGGAGAGCAATTTGGCTTTGTCTAGTAAAGTTGAAACTGTATATACCTAGAACCAAGAAATTCTCCTGGAGATATGTGCATTGCAGCTCTCAGTCATCAGTGAGAGAATGAATAATTTGTAATAAATTCATGGAATATAATATTCTGTGACAGTTGAAATAAATGAACTAGCTCTGTCTGTGTCAACCTGAATAAATCCTTAAAATAATGTTAAGATAAAAAGCAAATTTCAGAAGAGTAGATGCAGTATGAGAGTGTTAAACACCAAACTCTGGAGAATTACTCCTTTGGTGGAGGTGGTGGAGGGAAGAAAACTTAATGGAAAGAGATAAATATAGGACTTAAAATTTATTTGCTATGTTTTCATTAGGCTAGATCGTGAGTACATGAGTATTTATTATATTATTCTCTAGATTTTTGGTATTTCTTAAAACTTTGAAAATCTTTCATCATTTCAAAAGCAAAATGTAAGAGATGATTGATTGAGTTATATATATCTTCATATTGTTCTGATGATTTCAGTCCTCTCAAATTTAAAATAATATGAATTGTAGCTAAAATTATAGCAAGATGGAATTTAAATACAAGGAAGAATAAGTGAAGAAGGAACATGGGAAATCTGGAGGCCTGGGACTCTATTTTGGTTCTGTCATCAACTGGTTCTAGGACCATGGACAAATCCCTTAACCTGTCCGAAACTTCGTAAAGTTGGATTGAAAACAGACCCTGATCTTGATTGTAGGTAAAATGTCTATGGTTTGTAAAATTTACAAAACACATGACCATGTGAACTGACAGATAGAAGGGCTGCTCCAGAGGAGGTAGACAAAAGCTAGACCTTTGTTGATTGAAGTTCCAGGATGCTGTGATTCTTTGATGTTAAGGCTGTGGAGTGAGGAAGATTTGAAATCGGATGAATTTGGGGCTATCTAGTATAATTGAAAGTGCACAACCCTACCCCAGAACCTAGTATTTCCTCTGGAGATGTGCAAAAATGTTCATGGCAGCTTCAGAAGATGATGAAGAAGAAATAGGAATGTGGCAAAGAATACTCTTTAGTGCAGACGTGAGGATGATCAAAGACTCCAGTCTTCTCCCTAGATAAATTGGGAAATATTTTGTGTGTGGTGTTTCTCATCTTGCCAATCATGTTACACATCAAATAATATTTTTACTGACACTTTGCAAACTGTATAAAACAACACAATGTTGCAGAACAAGCATTAACTGCAGATTCCTTTGAAGAGGAGGGCTGGCTGACTGGCTGACCCCTAAGGATCCTCAAAGGGCAACATTCATTATGATAGACCAGAGCCTGCCTCTCAGTTGGTGGAAAATTCTTCTAATCATCAAATGTGCAAAATTGAAGCCAAGGATTCAGATCTTATCTATGTCTAATCAAAAATGGAAGTTTTCTCCTTGAAAGAGATTTTTCCTAAATCTAACAGATAATCCTAAGAAACCCACACATGACATTATTAATAAGTTGTAAGTTAAAACTTTTCTAAACTATTAATAACAAAATTTTTTGAACAGCCATTTTAGGAAACTGAATTATCTTTCTCTTCTCTCTGTTAAAATGATACTACAAAATCATTATCACATGTAAAGACAAAAGTGCATGCATCAAAAAATGTGAGAAAAACTGTATTATAGAGGTGGGTCAAGCTTTCAATTAGTAAAAACATTATGTTAATTTTTGTGGATTTTGTTTTACTTACGGTATTTTCCAGATATTTAAAATGTGTATTTATTGTGATTTTTCTCATTCTAAATTAATATTTACTTTTACATGTAAATTTTACTTTTATTTTCATATTTTTTTTCTTTCCAGTTTTTATTTTAGGTTCGGGGGTATCAGTGCAGGTTTATTTCACGGGCAAGTTGCATGTTTTGGGGGTTTGGTGTACAGATTATTTTGTCACTCAGGTAATAAGCATAGTAACTAATAGGTAGTTTTTTGACCCTCACCCTCCTCCAACCCTCCACCCTCAAGTAGGCCTTGGTGTCCATTGTTCCTTTCTTTGTGTCCATGTGTACTTAATGTGTAGTTCCCACTTATAAGTGAGAACATGCATATTCTTTTCCCAAAAGGATGTGCCTCAGACTGCATAAGCCTCAGATACCACAGAACCTGTATTTTCCCTGAGCTTAAGAGATTGTAAATTCCAAATACCAATTTACCATGTACATTATGGATCCTAATGGTCAGGAATTGTGATACTTGAAATCCTTATGAACAATCTTTTCAAAGCCTGGTGTCAGACTTACTAAATTACAGGTACTAGTTGAAAATGGGCAAAAAAAATGTGACAAGAATCCACATGACCTGGTTAAAAATCTATATTGATAGAGGTAAATAGAAATAATAATTATAAAAATGGTAATAATCATAGATAACCTTTGTTGAGCACCTACTATGTACCAAGCTCAGTATTTTATGCCTTTTATATCAATTCTCAGTTAATCTTTGCACTAACTTTATTAAAGCAGTTTTTATGCAAATAAGGGCAAGTGCTGAGACAACACACATGTTAAGACCTGCTAGATCAGTGATCATTTGGAAAATCTCATGGAGATTTTAAGCAGTAGTAGGTGTAAAGTACCTCTCTTGCTCATTCATTCTAGGGTAGTGCATGGTGATCTAGCAGAGCCAGACATTCAATTTCAGGAGAGGTGCCCTTACTATTGGTCTGGGGCTTTTAGGCTACATGATTAGTGTGAGAGCTATGTAATATGTCAACTTGGCTAGGCTAAACTACATTTCCCAGAATCCCTTTCTTGTATGTTTCTGGTTAAGAGGACCACAAAGGAGATTCTGAAGAGATTTGGAAAGCTAGGGGGAGGCAGCTGCCATTTTATAGCATGCACAAATTGTTGCCTATGTGCTGACTTACCTCCCTGGCATGACACATCAGCTGGGTTAGGGGTATGTGTTTAGCTCTTTGATGAAGGACCCTGCTTCCTCCAAGGTATCCTGGTGTCACTGGCAACAAGAACAGATACTGATTTCAGTCACCCCTTGTGGGTTTCCAACTCGTGATCATGGAGTCCCCGGCTGCTTGTATTCTTCCTTTCCTGGATGCTTTCCCTGTGAACTTCAAGTTCTAACATCAGGCATGAAGACAGCCTCACAGAGACTGCTTAACTAATCCCCACAATTGTATAAACCAATTCTCTGTAATATCTATAGATACACATGTAGATGTAAATATATAGACATAGATATTTATCTCCTACTGGTTCTGCTTCTCTGGCTGAATCCCGACTGACACAATTAGAGAAGCCTTGGCCCGTCCCTTGGTATAATAAGGGCCCTGAAGTCCATCATTTGCAGTTCCAGTGATGGCATGGTGAAGTACTGCTAAGATTCATCAATTCATTATTCATGATTAGAGAAAAATTAGTTATCTTCCTGGCATAATCAAGGAGCTAGGTGCCAGGCCTTAAAATTGAATAGAGTTGATTATTCTTATTACTAGACCATAGCTGGTTTGCATGGAGCTTTGCCAGAGGCTATTTCCTGTACTGAGAGGGCAATTTGCAGGAATTCAGTCTTGGACAAGTATGGCAGATGGTATTTTCTAACGATAGCTATACCAATATACAGTGCATCCCACATGCAATGCAATGTTGCCACTCCTCCATTGAGAGATGGGGATCTGTATTCCATTCCTTTGAACCTTGGAAAATCTTTGTAATTGCCTTAACTACCAGAATGCAGCAGAAGTGATACTATGTGACTTCCAAGGCTATATTATAAAAGTTTATATGGTTTCCATCTCTCTCTCTCCTCTCTCTCTCTCTCTTTGTTTTTCCCTCCCTCCCTCTTTCTCCCTCTCTCCTTTCCCCCATCCATGGCACACAGTCACTATTATAGAAGAAAGCCTAAACTAGCCCCTGCGGGGAGACCACACAGACACACCCATGTGGAGAGGAGCAAAAGTCTCCAGTTGTTTCCCAGCCATCAGCCACCAGACATGTGACTCAGTGAGGCTTTAGAAGTTTTGATCCCCTAGTTTTTTAGTCTTCCAGCAGAGGCCTCAGATACTATGGAGCAGAGTGGAACACAGATGAGCTGTCCGCAGAAAATCCTGCCCAAATTGTAGATTCGTGAAGAGAATAAAATTGGTTGTTTTTACCACTAAAGTTTGGAGTAACTTGTTTGGTATTAGTTACTGGAAAAGACAAGTTAACTGTGTGTAATAGTGATCTACTGCTGTGTAACAAATTATTTGAAAATTTAGTGACTTAAAAGTGTAAACATTTATTACCTCACAGTTTCTGAGAATCAGTAATTCAGGAGTTGCTTAGCTTGGTAGCTCTGGCTCAGGATTTCCCATGAGATGGTAGGTGAGATGTTGGTCAGGGCTGTAGTCATTTGAAGGTTTGAGTGAGCAGGAGGATCACCTTCCAAGATATCTCCCTCACATGGTTATTAGGAGGAAGTCTTTGTTCCTTGCTGGATGTTGGCAATAGGCCTCAGTTTCTTGCCACACAGGCTCCTCACAGGGCTGTCTTAATGTCTTCGTGATGTGACATTTGGCTTCCCTCGGAGCAGATGAGAGAGAGAGAGAGAACAAGGTTACAGAAAAAATTCTCATGATCTAGCCTTGCAAACTGCCCACCGTCATTTCCACCACATGCTGTTTGTTGGAATACAGCCCACACTCAATGTGAAGGCAATTATGTTCCACCTTTTGAAGTGGGGAATGTCAAAGAATTTGTTGGTATACTATAAAGCCACTACACACTGACCTCAACTGTGGCTTCTATGCCTCCTTCCCCCATTCTGTGGCCATTCCATCTTCTTTCAACAAAAGAGGGCTGTGAGGCTAATTACTGCCATCATTCTAGGAAACACTGGAGAACAGTTCAGAATGGCTGGATGACTATCCAGGGGTGCAGGTCATGTTTACCTGAGGCAGTTGGGGGAAGGCAATTTGTAAGAAGGATCCAGAAGGCATGCATTGTGCGGTCTGCAAAGTGATAAGGCTGACACCTACTATTGCTGTTTGAAGACTGAGGGAATGTTAAACACAATTTGCAGAATTGATCTTGAGTTTCTTCCAATGGGAACCTGTGTCATTTGGAGGAAGAATGAGCTCTCCTGCCTTGTTGCTCAGTCCTGGATCCTAGGATCCATTGTTGATATTTTTATTGATGAGGATTAGTGTTTTAACTTAGTGGAATTTGCAAAAGACTGGGAGATGCCAGTAGCAAAGTGGTGATGTTAGGAGACACTGGAATGGCCTTGATTTACTTCAAGGAGTCATGAGGATGACAGTTTTCCTGGACTGCAGTGTGGTTGGTGATTACTGATCTCTACCCCCTTCCTCCTATAATTTTTGGTAATGTTTTTCTACTAGTTGAGGTGCCTCTTCTTCTACTTCAGATGAAGTATTCATTTCATCTGGTTCACGTCCGGGTTGATAATCTTGGTGGAAACCCAGACACTCAATTACTGCCACATTTAAATAGTTTGTTATTAGTAGTTATATCTTGCTTTTTAAAAATTGAGGTAAAAATCACATAAAATAAAATTAACCATTTTAAAGTATACAATGAAGTAGCATTTGGTGCATTCAAAATGTTGTGCAACCACCTCTCTCAAGTTCCAAAACATTTTCATCACTTTAAAATAAAACTTGTATGCATTAAGCAGTCATTTTTCATTCCTCTCCTACTAGACTGTGACAACCACTATTCTGCTTTCTGTCTCTATGAATTTACCTATTCTGAATTTTCAATGGACTATTCTTCAGCCATAAAAATTGAAGTACTGATACATACTACAATGTGGATGCACCTCAGAAACTTGCTAAGTGAAAGAAGCCAGACACAAAATGTCTCATTACTGTATGATTCTATTCGTTTGAGTTTCCTTCTATTTCTAGTTTGTTTTTATCAAAAGAGAGTGCTGCATTTTGTCAAGTTCTTTTATTTTGCGTCAATTGAGATGATTGTGTGTGTGGATTTTTTCCGTCATTCAGTTTATGTGGTGTATTACACTAATTGGTTTTCAATGTTGCACAATTCTTACAGTCCTGGGATAAATACCACTTGCTTATGGTGTATAATTCTTTTAATATGCTGCTGGATTCAGTTTGCCAGAATTTTGTTGAGATATTGCATCTAAATTCATAAGGGATATTGGTTTGTTGTTTTCTTGTGATGACTTTGTCTGGCTTTGGTATTAGAATAATTCTGGCATCACAGATTAGAGTACAAAGTATTCCCTCCTCTTGTATTATTTTTTGGTGGGCTTTGAGAAGAGTTGTTGAAAATTCTTTTTTAAATGAGTGGTAGAATTTACAGGTAAAGTCATCTGGTCTTGAGCTTTACTTTGTTGGGAGGATTTTGATTACTGATTTAATCACTGATTAATTTTCTATACTCCTTTTAAAAATTTCTATTGGTCAGTTGTAATGTCTCCATTTTTATTTCTGGTCTTAGTAATTTGAGTATTCTCTTTTTTCTTAGTCAATCTAACCAAAGATTTGTAAATTTTGTTGATCTTTTTAACTGACCAACATTTGGTGTCATTGATTTTCTGTATTTTAAAAAAATTTTAGATCTCATTTAATTTCATCCTAATCTTCATTATTTCTTTCTTTCTGCTGGATTTGGGTTGGATTTTTCTTTTCTCTTTCTAGTTCCTTAAGGTGTAAAGTGAGTTTATTGATTTCTTCTTTTTAAATGTGTACAAGTTTTTACAGCTATAAATTCCCTTCTAAGCACTGCTTTTTCTATACCCCATACATTTTAGAATGTTGTGCTTTCATTTTCATTTGTCTCAAAGAATGTATTTTCTAATTTCTCTTGTAATTTCATCTTTGATCAATTGTGTGGTTTTTTTTTTTTTTTTTTTTTTTTGACATGGGGTCTCAGTTTGTTGCTCAGGCTAGAGTGCAGTGTGCAGTGGCACGACCTCAGCTCACTGCAACCTCCGCCTCCTGGGTTCAAGTGATTCTCCTGCCTCAGCCTCCCGAGTAGCTGGGATTACAGGAGCTTGCCATCACACCCAACTAACTTTTGTATTTTTAGTAGAGATAGGGTTTTGCCATGTTGGCCAGGCTGGTCTCAGACTCCTGACCTGAAGTGATCTGTCCACCCTGGCCTCCCAAAGTGCTGGGATTACAAGCATTAGCCACTGTGCCTGGCCTTTGATCAACTGGGTTTTAAAGAATGTTGTTTAATTTCCAGATATTTGTGAATTTTCTAGTTTTCCTTCTGTTATTGATTTCTAGTTTCACTTCATTGTAGTAGAAGAAAATACTTTGTATTATTTCAATCTTTTAAAATTCATTGAGATTATTTTGGCCTAATGTATGGTCTTCCCTGGAGAATATTCCATGTATATTTAAGAAAAATGTATATTCTGCCGTTCTTGAGTGGAGTGTTCTCCGTATGCCTCCTAGGTCTAGTTGGTTTCTAGTATTCTTTAAGTTCTCTATTTCCTTATTGATCTGCTGTTTTGTTGTTCAATCCATTATAGAAAGTAGGGTGCTAAAGTTCCCAACTACTATTGTAGAATTATTTTTGCTTCACATATTTTGGGCCTCTGTTGTTAAGCAATATACGTTTATTATTGTTGCATCTTCTTAGTGAGTTGACCCCTTTGTCAGTATATAATCCTTGTTTGACTTTTGTAACAATTTTCTCATTTAAAGTCTATTTTGTTTGATATTAGTATAGCTACCTCATCTCACTTCTGGTTATAATATGCATGTAATATTTTTCCTATCCTTTCACTTTTAACTTTATGTTTTTGCACCTAAAATTAGTCTCTTGTAGATAACATATAGTTGAATCATGTTTTCCATCTATTCTGCTCATCTCTGCCTTTTACTTTTAAAATTTTTATTTATTGTTTTACTTTTGTGACTACATAGTAAGTGTTTATATTTATGAGGCACAGGAGATGTTTTGATACAGGTATGCATTGTTAAATAATCACATCATGGAGAATGGGGTCCCCATCCCTTCAAGCATTTATCCTTTGTGCTGATAAAAGAAAAACTTTGGCCAAACTAATTTAAAGGAGTTTAGGGATGGGGCCAAGATAGCCAACTAGAAATAGCACAATTCGGAGGCTCCCATAAAACAACAACAACCACCACAACATAATAAGCATGTGAATCTTTCACCGGCAACCAAGGTATCCAGGTTCTTTCATCAGAACTGACTAGGAGGCTGGCATGACCCATGGAGAGAAGGAAGAACAGTGTGGTGTGGTGGCCCACCTGAGAGCCACACAGGGTGGGGAAGCCCCGTCTCCCCAGTCAAGGGAGGCGGTGAGTGAGTGTGCTACCCAGCCAGGGAAACCATGCTTTTTCCACAGAACTGTGCAACCCACAAGGATTGGAAGATCCCACTCATGAACCGACGACACCAGGGCCTAGCATCCCAACCCTGGAATGCGCAGACATGCAGACTCTTAACAGTTTCTCAGCTGAAATCTGCTTAAGCCTGCTGAACTTCCTGGTGGAGAAGTGACCAGCACCATGGCTGTGGCTGCCTGCTGTCTAAGCCGTTTGAGCTCCTTGTGGGAGAGGCAGCAGCCAGCACTGGGACTCGAAACTGCCTAACACACTAAGCTCCCTGGATGGGGCAAGGGCAGCAGCCATCTCCATAGCCCCAGAGTGTACTTTTCCTCCACTGGAGTCAGGGAGGCTGCATGACTTGGTCCCAAGACTTGTTCCCTACAGCCCAACACACTGGCTGTGGCCGTCTGCTTCCAGAGCACCTCTTCAGGCCTGACTCTGACCCATCCTTTCTCACTGGGTGGGGCTTCCCTGCAGGAAGTCCAGTAACTCCAGCCAGAGGCTCAGGGACAGAACCCAGGTCCCCCTGGGCCTGAGCCCCTGGTGGGAGGGGTGGCCGCAGTCTCTGTGGACAAGCAGACTTAGCCTTTTCTCCCAGTAGTTCTGAGGAATCTGGGCAGCCCAGATGAGTGGGTTTCCCCCAAGTGAGGCACACCCCTCTGCCAAGGGGCAAAGTGCCTGGTTAAATGGGTCCTGTTCCCCATGCCACCCAATTGAGTGAGACCCTCCAACAGGGGTTATCAGACACCCTGTACAGGAGTGATCCTACTGGCATTAAGTTGGTGCCCTTCAAGGTCAGAGGTCCCAGTAGAAGGAGCAGGCACCCATTTTTGCTGTTCTCCAGCCTCCTTGAGTGACATCTCCAGGCATGGGAGCAAATCAAATGAATAAGGCCTGAAGTGAACTCCCAGCAAACTGCAGCAACCCTACAGAAGAGGGACCTGACCGTTAAACAAACCAACAAGCAGAAAGCATCATCATCATCATCATCAACAACAACAACAAAGCCCCACAAAAACCCCATCAAGGGTCAGTAGCCTGAAAGACTGATACTAGACAAATTCTTGAATATGAGAAAGAATTAGCAAAAAAATGCTGTAAACCCAAAAGGCCAGAGTGCCTCTTACTCTCCAACTGATCACAACATCTCTCCATCAAGGGCACAGAACTGGGCCAAGGATCAGATGGATGAATATACAGAAGTAGGCTTCGGAAGATGGGTAATAAAAAACTATGCTGAGCTAAAGGATCATGTTCTAACCTAATGCAAAGAAGTGAAGAACCTTGATAAAAGGTTAGAGGAATTGCTAACTAGAATAAACAGTTTAGAGAGGAACATAAATGACCTGTATGGATATTCGACATTCTTAAAGAAAAAATGTTTCAACCCAGAGTTTCATATACAGCCAAACTAAGCTTCATAAGTTAAGAAGAAATAAAATCCTTTCCAGACAAGCAAATGCTAAGGTATTGTGTTACAACCAGGCTTGGCCTGCAAGAGCTCCTGGAGAAAGCACTAAACATGGAAAGGGAAGGCTGGTACCAGCCACTGCAAAAGCACACCAATGACACTATGAAGAAACTTCATCAACTGGTGTACAAAATAACCAAATAACGGCATGATGACAGGATCAATACATATAAAAGTACAATTCACACATAACAGTACTAACCTTAAATGTAAATGGGCTAAATGTCCCAGTTAAAAGACACGGGCTGGTAAATTGGATAGAGTCAAGACCCATCGGTGTGCTATATTCAGGAGACCCATCTCACATGCAAAGACACACATAGGCTCAAAAGTAAAGGAATGGAGGAATATTGACCAAGCAAAAAAAAAAAAAAAAAAGAAAAAAAGAAAAAAAAAAGCAGGTGTTGCAATCCTAGTCTCTGACAAAACAGACTTTAAACCAACAAAGATGAAAAAATATTACAAAGAAAGGCGTTACATAATAGTAAAGGGAACAATTCAACAAGAAGTGGTAACTATTCTGAATATATATGTACCCAATACAGGAGCACCCAGATTCATAAAACAAGTTCTTGGAGACCTACAAAGAGACTTAGACTCCCACACAATAATAGTTCGAGACTTTAACAACACACTGTCAGTATAAGATCAATGAGACAGAAAATTAACAAGGATATTCAGGACTTGAACTCAGCTCTGGGTCAAGTGGACCTAGTAGACATCTACAGAACTCTTTACCCCAAATCAACAGAATATACATTCTTCTCAGTGCAACGTGGCACTTATTCTAAAATTGACCACATAATTAAAAGTAAAACACTCCTCAACAAATGCAAAATAAGTGAAATCATAAAATACAATCTCTCAGACCATGATGCAATCAAATTAGAGCTCAGGATTAAGAGACTCACTCAAAACCACACAATTACATGGAAATTGAACAACCTGTTCCTGAATGACTCCTGGGTAAATAATGAAATTAAGGCAGATATGAAGAAGTTCTTTGAAACCAATGAGAACAAAGACAACGTACCAGAATCTCTGGGACACAGCTAAAGCAGTGTGTAGAGGGAAATTTATAGCACTGAATGCCCATATCAGAAAGCTTGAAAGATCTCAAATTGATACCCTAACATCACAATTAAAAAGGATAGAGAGCCAAGAATAAACTAATTCAAAATCTAGCAGAAGACAAGAAATAATTAAGATCAGAGCAGAATGGAAGGAGATAGACACACAAAATCCCTCCAAAAAATCAATGAACACAGGAGCTGTTTTTTTGTAAAAATTAGCAAAATAGACTGCTAGCTAGAGTAATAAAGAAGAAAAGAGAGAAAAATAAAATAGACACAATAAAAAATGATAAAAGAGATATCACCATTGACCCCACAGAAATACAAACTACCATCAGAGAATACTATAGACACCTCTATGCAAATAAACTAGAAAATCTAGAAGAAATGGATAAATTCCTGGACATGTACAGCCTCCCAAGACTAAACAAGGAAGAAACAGAATTCCTGAATAGACCAATAACAAGCTCTGAAATTGAGGCAGTAATTAATAGCCTAGCAACCAAAAATAAAGCCCAGCACTGGATGGATTCACAGCTGAATTCTACAAGAAATACAAAGAGGAGCTGGTACCATTCCTTCTGAAACTATTTCAAACAATTGAAAAGGAGGGACTCCTCCCTAACTCATTTTACGAAGCCAGCATCACCCTGATACCAAAACCTGACAGAGACACAACAAAAAAGAAAATTTCAGGCCAATATCCCTGATGAGCATTGATGCAAAAAAACCCCTAAATAAAATACTGGCAAATCGAATCCAGCAGCACATCAAAAAACTTATCCACCATGATCAAGTTGGCTTCATCCCTAGGATGCAAGGCTGGTTCAACATATGCAAATAAATAAACATAACGTATCACATAAACAGAACAAATGAAAAAACCACATGATTATCACAATAGATGCAGAGGAAGCCTTTGATAAAATTCAACATTCCCTCATGTTAAAAACTCTCAATAAACTAGGTATTGATGGAACATATCTCAAAATAATAAGAGCTATTTATGACAAACCCATAGCCAATGTCATATTGAATGGACAAAAGCTGAAAGTATTCCCTTTGAAAACTGGTACAAGACAAGGATGCCCTCTCTCACCACCACTACGTTCTTCAACATAGTATTGGAAGTTCTGGCCAGGGCAATCAGGCAAGAGAAAGAAATAAAGGGTAATCAAATAGGAAGAGAGGAAGTCAAATTGTCTCTGCAGATGACATAATTGTATATTTAGAAAACCCCATCATCTCAGCCCAAAAACTCCTGAAACTGAGAAGCAAGTTCAGCAAATTCTCAGGATACAAAATCAATGTGCAAAAATCACAAGCATTCCTTTATATCAACAACAGACAAGCAGACAGCCAAATCATGAATGAACTCCCATTCACAATTGCTACAAAGAGAATAAAATACCTAGGAATATAGCCAACTGGGGATATGAAGGACCTTTTCAAGGAGAACTACAAACCACTGCTCAAGGAAATAAAAGAGAAGACAAACAAATGGAAAAACATTCCATGCTTATGGTAAGAAGAATCAATATCATGAAAATGGCCATATTGCCCAAAGTAATTTATAGATTAATGCTATTGCCATTAAACTACCATTGAAATTCTTCACAGAATTAGAAAAAAGTATTTTAAATTTCATATGGTATCAATGAAGACCCCATATAGTGATGACAATCCTAAGCAAAAAGAACAAAGCTGGAGGCATCACTCTACCTGACTTCAAACTATACTGCAAGGCTATAGTAACCAAAACAGCATGGTACTGGCACCAAAACAGACATATAGACCAATGGAGCAGAACAGAGACCTCAGAAATAACACCACACATCTACAACCATCTGATCTTCAACAAATTTGACAAAAACAAGCAATTGGGAAAGGATCTCCCATTCAGTAAATGTTGCTAGGAAAACTGGCTAGCCATAGGCAGAAAACTGAAACTGGACCCCTTCCTTACACCTTATGCAAAAATTAACTGAAGATGGATTAAAGACTTAAACATAAAACCCAAAACCATAAAAACCCTAGAAGAAAACCTAGGCAATACCATTTAGGACATAGGCATTGGCAAAGACTTCATGACAAAAACACCGAAAGCAATTGCAACAAAAGCCAAAATTGACAAATGGGATCTAATTAAACTAACGAGCTTCTGTACAACAAAAGAAACTATCATCAGAGTGAACAGGCAACCTACAGAATGGGAGAAAATCTTTGCAGTCTACCCGTCTGACAAAGGTCTAATATCCTGAATTTATAAGGAACTTAAACAAATTTACAAGAAAAAAACCACCCCATCAAAAAGTGGGCAAAGAATTTGAACAGACACTTCTCAGAAGAAGACATTTATGTGGACTGGGCATGGTGGCACATGCCTGCAATCCCAGCACTTTGGGAGGCCAAGGTGGGTGGATCACAAGGTCAGGAGTTGGAGACCAGCCCAGACAATATGGTGAAACCCTGTCTCTACTAAAAATATAAAAATTAGTCGGATGTAGTGGCACACACCTGTAGTCCTAGCTACTTGGGAGACTGACGCAGAAGATTCGCTTGAACCCAGAAGGTGGAGGTTGTAGTGAGCTGAGATTGCACCACTACACTCCAGCCTGGGTGACAGAGCAAGACTGCATCTCAAAAAAAAAAAAAAAAAAAAAAAAAAAAAAAAGACATTTATGTGGCCAATAAACATGAAAAAAAGCTCAACATCACTGATCATCAGAGAAATGCAGATCAAAACTGTCAGGCCTCTGAGCCCAAGCCAAGCCATCGCATCCCCTGTGACTTGCACTTATACGCCCAGATGGCCTGAAGTAACTGAAGAATCACAAAAGAAGTGCAAATGCCCTGCCTGGCCTTAACCAATGACATTCCACCACAAAAGAAATGAAAATGGCTGGTCCTTGCCTTAAGCAATGATATTATCTTGTGAAATTCCTTTTCCTGGCTCATCCTGGCTCAAAAAGCTCCCCCACTGAGCACCCTGTGACCCCCACTCCTGCCCGCCAGAGAACAACCCCCTTTTGACTGTAATTTTCCTTTACCTACCCAAATCCTATAAAACGGCTCCACCCTTATCTCCCTTCACTGACTCTCTTTTTGGACTCAGCCTGCCTGCACCCAGGCGAAATAAACAGCCATGTTGCTCACACAAAGCCTGTTTGGTGGTCTCTTCACACGGATGCTCATGACAAAAACCACAATGAAATACCATCTTAAGCCAGTCAGAATGGCAATTATTAAAAAGTCAGGAAACAATAGATGCTGGTGAGGCTATGGCAAATAGGAACACTTTTACACTGTTGGTGGGAATGTAAATTAGTTTGACCATTGTGGAAGACAGCATGGTGATTCCTCAAGGATCTAGAACCAGAAATACCATTTGACCCAGCAATCCCATTACTGAGTATGTACCCAAAGGAATATAAATCATTCTACTATAAAGACACATGCACACATATGTTTATTGCAGCACTATTTACAACAGCAAAGACATGAAACCAACCCAAATGCCCATCACTGATAGACTGGATAAACGAAGTGTGGTACATATACATCATGGAATACTATGCAGCCATAAAAATGAATTAGATCATGTCCTTTGCAGTTGCAAGCCATCATCCTCAGCAAACTAACACAGGAACGGAAAACCAAATACCGCATGTTCTCACTCATAAGTGGGAGTTGAACAATGAGAACACATGGACACAGAGAGGGAAACAACACACACCAGGGCCTGTTGTGGGGTGGGGGTGGGTGAGGGGAGGGAACTTAGAGGACATGTCAGTAGGTGCAGCTAACCACCATGGCACATGCATACCTATGTAACAAACCTGCACGTTCTGTGCATGCATTCCATTTTTTTTTGAAGAAATAAAAAAAAGTTAAATGAATAAATAAATGTTCTCATCACACACACACACACAAAATAAATTTAAAGGAGTTTAATTGAGCAATGAACAATTTGTGAATCAGGCAGCCCCCAGAATCACAGAAGATTCAGACAGACTCCAGAGATGACTTGTGGTCAGAACAAATTTATAGACAACAAAAGTAAAGTGATGGACAGAAATGGAAGTGAGGTACAGAAACAGCTGGATTGGTTACAGGTTGGTGTTTGCCTTATTTGAACACAGTTTGAACACTCACCAGTGCATGAATGGTTGAAGTATGGCTGCTGGGATTGGCCAAGACTCAGCTATTGTTACAGGTGCATACTCCTAAGTTAGGTTTTCAATCTTGTGTACCTATTAAGTTACATTGCAGTTCATCCGCAAGGACTTGAATATGGAAGTACAGAGTCCTCCTCAGGCCATATTTAGTTCTCCTTAATAGTGTTACAAACAATCCAATTATACTCTTTTAGTTATTTTAAAATGTACAATTAAGTTGTTATTGACTGTAATCACCCTGTGGTGCTATCAAATAATAGGCCTTATTCATTCTTTCTAACTATTTTTTGTACCCGTTAACCATCACCATGTTCCCTTCCAGTCTCCCATTAGTCTTCCCAGCCTCTGGTAACCATCCTTCTATTCTCTGTGTCCATGAGTTCAATTGTTTTGATTTTTAGATCCCACAAGTAAGTGAGAACTTATAATGTTTGTCTTTCTGTGCCTGGCTTATTTCACTTAACATAATGATCTCCAGTTCTATCCATGTTGTTGCAAATGACAGCATGTCATTCTTTTTATGGCTGAATAGTACTCGATTGTGTATATGTACCACATTCCTTTATCCCATTCATCTGTCAATGGACATTTAGGTTGCTTCCAAATCTTGGCTATTATGAACAGTGCTGCAACAAACACGGGAGTATAGATATATCTTTGATATACTGATTTCCTTTCTTTTGGCTTTGTACCCAGCAATGGGATTGCTACATCATATGGTAGCCCTGTTTTTAGTTTTTTGAGAAACCTCCAAACTGTTCTCCATAGTAGTTGTACCATTTACATTCCTGTCAACAGTGTATGAGGGTTCCCTTTTCTCCACATCCTCGACAGCACTTGTTATTGCCTACCTTTTAATTAGAGAGTTTAATTCATTTTTATTTAAAGTAATTATTGACAAGAAAGGACTTACTTCTAATGTCTTGCTGTTTGTTTTCTATTTGACTGGTATATTTTGTGTTACTAATTTCCCCTATTATTACCTTGTTTTGTGTTCAATTGACTTTTTGTATTGTGCCATTTGATTACTTTTTCATTTATCTCTTTCTTCTTTCCTTCTTTCTTTCTTTCTTTCTTTCTTTCTTTCTTTCTTTCTTTCTTTTCTTTCTTTCTCTTTCTCTCTCTTTCTTTCTTTCTCTTTCTTTCTCTCTCTTTCTTTCTTTCTTCTTTCTCTTTCTTTTTTCAGAAGCTATTTTTTGTTGTTTTCTTGAGGATTGCTATTAACCTCTTACATGTGTGACAACTCGTTTTGAATTAATACCATCTTAGTACCCTCTTAATGTTTCATACAGGGAAAATCTGCTAGGGGTGAACATTCTCAGCTTTTATCTGTGAATGATTTACTTTCTGTTTCATTTTAAAAGGAGTGTTTTGTTGGACATAGCATTCTTGGATGACAGTTTTTTCACTTTAAATATGTCATTCCACTGCATTCTAGCCTTCTTGGATTCTGCTGAAAATGTAGCTGTTAATTTTATTGATGATCCTTTGTACATGATGAGTTGCTTCTCTGTTGCTACTTTTAAGATTATTTCTGTCTTTTGAAAGTTCAATTATAGTATGTCTTGGTGTGATTCTCTTTTTGTTTATTCTATGTGTTGAGCCACTTGGAAGTATAGATTAATGTGTTTTATTTTTTTAAATGGGAAGTTTTTCACCATTATTTCTTCAAACATTCTTTTGGTACATTTCTCACTTTTTATTCTGGAAATCTCATTATGTATATGTTGGTAGGTTTGATGGTGTTCCATAAGCCTCTTAGGCTCTGTTAATTTTTCTTAATTATCTTTTCTTACGGATCCTCGGATTGGATGATCCAATTGACCTATCTTCAAGTTTACTTATTATTTCTTTTCCCTGCTCAAATCTGTAGTTGGGATCCTCCAGTGAATTTTTAATTTTGCTTATGTTTTTCAGCTTCAGAATTTCTGTTTGCTACTTTTTATAAGTTTTAATCTCTTTAGCAATATTCTCTATTTGTTCTGTACATCATTTTCTTGATTTTTTTTAGTTCTTTGAGCATGTTTAAGTCAGTTGGTTTAAAGTCTTTGTCTAGTAATTCCAATGACTTTGCTTCCTTTGGTACAGTTTTGGTTAATTTATTCAGTGAATGGAGTATATTTTCTTGTTTCTTTGCATTTTTTGGTAATTTTTGGTTAAAAATTGGACATTTTCAGTAGTATAATGTGGTAACTCTGGAAATCAGTTTCTTTCCCCTCCTCAAGGGTTGTTTTGTTGTTTGATGTGGGTTGTAACTGCTTTTTGGTTTAGTGGCTTTCTAAACTATCTTGTAAAGACTGTATTTTTTTCTTGTGTAGTCTCTGATGTCTCTGTGCCTTTAGCTTATGTTATGATAGAGATTTTCTTGAATGGCTGGAGTCAATAAAGGAAGAAGAAGAAAAGAAAAAATCTTTTAGTCTTTTAAAATTGGCTCTATTGGGGACTGTATTAGCCCATTCTCACATTGCTATAAAGAACTACCTGAGACTGGTAATTTATGAAGAAAACAGGTTTAATTGACTTACAGTTCTGCAAACTGTATAGGAAGCATGGATGGAAGGCCTCAGGAAACTTATAATCATGGTGAAAGGTGTAGAGGAAGCAAGCATGTTTTACCATGGCAGGGCAGGAGAGAGAGAGGGCTAAGGGGGAAGTGCCACACACTTTTAAACCCTCAGATCTCATGAGAACTCCCTATCACAAGAACAGCAAAGGGGAAATCTGCCTCTATGATCCAGTTACCTCCCACCAGGCCCCTCCCTCAACATGGGGAATTGCAATTCAACATGAGATTTGGGTGGGGATACAGAGACAAACCATATCAGGGACATTCCTTCAATGCTTAGCCAGTTTCTTTATAACTCTGCTGTAGTCTTCACTCTATATCTGTACTGGAGCTTCCGTAAGCAAGCCTCCAGGTGTGATGCTTAGGGTCTTCTCAGGTCTTTTCTGAGTGGGAGCCCTCCCCTGGGGGGATGCATGAATTTCTAAATTCCCCAGCTGGCACATTAAATTAAAGCATTTTCAATGCTTTAATTCTTCAAAGAATATTTCTCTCCAGTTTTTTTTTTTTTCTCCCGGGCTTTTAGTGCACCCTTTCTTTTTTTTTAATTTATTTTTATTTTATTTATTTATTTTTATTATTATACTTTGAGTTCTAGGGTACATGTGCATAGCGTGCAGGTTTATTTTGCATATGTATACTTGTACCATGTTGGTGTGCTGCAACCATCAGCTAGGTCAGCACCCATCCTTCGTCATTTTACATCAGGTATAACTCCCAATGCAATCCCTCCCCCCTCCCCCTCCCAGTAGGCCCGGTGTGTGATGTTCCCCTTCCGGGTTAAGTGATCTCATTTGAAACACTGTTGCCTAGAGACAGCAGTCAAGGTAAAGAATGGGTGCACTATTGTTCAGTTCTCACTCCTGGTGGGAACTGGTGTCGAATACCAATCTTTTGCCCTAGGCAACAGTGTTTTGTTAATTTGCCTTTTAATGTTTTTCAAGAATATCCTCTGTATACTCTCTTTTTCTCCCTGAGAGAGTTCTTACTTAGATGAAGCAAAGGCAAGTCCCTTGTATCAGTCCTTTAGGCAGTTGCCCTATAGATCAAAACAGGCAAAAATCCCACAATTATTTGAGAACATAGCCTACTGTCTGTCTCTGGAATAAGGGACCAGGGTCTTACACTGGGACCAGAGGGACTGTCTTCAAGACTGTTGTCAAGTCAGAGATGGGACGGTGCAAGAGCAAGTAAAAACACTGAAAAGTTCTTCTACAATTTTAAAATTGCCTTTTTCTTGACTCAGCATTTACTTGGTTTCTACAAAATTTTGACTATTTTCCAGAATTCCTACAAAGGTGATTCTGAGCACGTTCACCCATTTCTTGGTATTTCTGTGGAGGAACAGGCCCTTGGAGCTAACTACTTTGCCGTTTTTGCTAACATCCTTTCCACAATTTGTTTTGGATTCTTCTAGTATTTATTAAGGACTTGCTATGCATCAGGCACCGTGTTAAATGTTTTATGTCTATTTAACCCTCATACTAATTTTATGAGGGCAATATTATTATCTGCATTTCACAAAAGAAGAAAAATAGGGCAGATTTGTCCAAGGCAATACTACAGATAGGAAGAGATACACATGAGCTTGAACTCAGATCTGTATGATTTCTAGCCCCAGGCTCTTAACTACTAGGATAAACCAATATACTAAGAAAGGCAGGAATAATAAAAGGTGTTAGGTGACCTAATTCTAGGCACAATTTTATGCTAAGGGATTAGCTATAATTTGTTTATATGAAAGATGGTTTTTATTTTCTATCTCTCATTCATGCTTTGCATCTGAATGGTGTAAGTGAGTGTGAAGGGTCTCAGTAGAAGTAAGAGAAAGAAATATATCCAAGATATCCATCAATAGTCATGCAGGATGAATAAACAGATGTTGATTACTGTTTATGTTAGCGTGTAATGTTTTTATTAAAAGATTTAAGCTAAGAGAATGGCCAAAGTAAATAGAAAAGGCGTGAAGGGAGGCTGTGTGGATACTTGATACATGATTATCCTATTCTTGTGTGTTGCAGCTGTTCCTGATTATTTTGATGGAGGACTGTTAAGGAACTGCAAGAGTTGCAGATTTAGACTCCCTGAATTCAAATTCTGACTCTACTTTTTGCCATCTCTATGACCTTCGGCAAATGAATTAATCTGTCTATGCTTCAGTTTCCTCACTATGAGGTATGGGGATAATAATGGTACCTACTTCATAGTGTACTTCAGAATCAGAGAAGCTAGTAAAGTGAACAGCATTAAGAACTGTGTCTGGCACAGAGTAACCATTTTAAAATGTTGGCTATTAGTATTGTTATAAAACTAAACAGAAAAAAATAAAAACACATTTTTTTCCCAATAAGATTTTAATGGTCACACTTCATTATCACCTTCCTTTGCTCACTTACTTATCCTGGTGGACCCTTATGGGGCACATGGCACTTTAGAGGCATCTCTTGTTTTGTATTTGACCTTGTTAGGGTAACTGTAACTCACAAAAGGAAAAAGAAAATTGAATGACTTTGCTATCATGCTTCTTCCTGACAACTTCTTCAATTCTCCTTCATTTCAAAGAGGATGAAAATGTACAGACAGTCATTTTTTTTATAACTGAAATTGTACAAACATCCCTCATACTTGTACTGAAAGTTCCATTTTCATTTAATGTTTTATTTCTTTCTGTGTAATTTTAAGTTTACAAAATCTCAGATAACATTAATCTCAACAAAATTTTGTTAATGGTGTTACTTCTGGTACTCCAATATGATGAAGCTAGAATATAAAGAGATGGAAGTCTTTTTATGAATTTTTATTTGAAAGTGTCTTGGGGGTCCTATGGACATGAGGATTTATATTGTTTTTCCACTGTGATACATATGAAGGATGATGTTGATGAGATTAACACAGTCCTATGGACTCATCTAAAAATTCCTTGTGTGTGCTAACAGATGGTAATCTTCATATTTCCTCAAGAAGTCATTTAGGAATGCCAGCAAATAAGTGTGACATTATTGTTTTTAAATATATTTTATATTTTAGAGCAGTTTTAGGTTCACAGCAAAGTTGAGCAGAAGTTACAGATATTTACCATATATTTACACATAATATCTTTCCCCATTATCAACATCACCCACCAAGGTGGCACATTTATTGCAATTGATGAACCTGTGTTGATATATCATTATCCCTTTATGTTCATGGTTTACATTAGGGTTCCCTCTTGGTGTTGTACATTCTATGGGTCTGAAAAATGAATAATGACATATGTCCATCGTATGTCAGTATTATACATGGTGGTTTTATTGCCCTAAAAGTCCTCTGTGCTCTGCCAATGTGGCACTATTTTAACAAATAAATTTGACCTTTTTCTTAGTCACACTCCAAAAAGCAAATCCTTTGAACATGCTGAAACTTTATAGTTAGTGATGATACTGACAAGAAACCTAGGAAGTGACTCTGAGTCATAATGGACCCTGAGATCAAGAACCAGCTAATTTGCTGAAGTGCTTCACTTTAAAAAAGAAGAGAGTGGTGATTAGTTGCCCAAAGTCACACAGTGGTGAGCAACTCCAGGGACACTTGACTCGGGGTTTAGTTATTCAGTCCACAGACACTTATTGAGCTTCTTCTGTGTCTAAGGCCTCTTGCCCAACAAAATGGTGAACAAGACTCCACCTACTTCAAGGATTGGGAGAGTAGAGAGTGGAATGGGAACAACTGGTGAGTAAAGCATCAATTATGTAACAGTATTAAGGTGGCATACAGAAGTTGGTAGAAGCACAGATTAGGGGAATCAAACTGGAATTTGTAGTAGGTTTGAGGAAGGCTCCCCAGAAGAGGTGATATCAAAGGTAGACTTGAAGAATGAATGGGAGTGAAGTCATATTTGGCCAATTGATAATTGATATTAAGGTACGACTATGTCCAAAATTGGCATCATAGAGAAAAAAATAGCCCTTTTACAATCCTCCTTTTGTAACCTTAGCCAGAGTTAGAACCTTTACTGGGTAATGATAAACAATAATACTCATTGGTTTATTGTTGTTAATTTTTAAGCATATCTGTATTACAACTTCATGTGATTCTTTTAGTGATTCCATGAGTAAGGAAGAGCAGGAATGATCAATGTCTCAAAGAATGACCTAAAATAAATCTGGAAGTAAATAAAGTGAAACCACAGTGGATGTGACCCTTTTGATTTTTTCTTTGAGATATGAAATAGCCTTTGGTTGCTCAAACACATACTGACCATCTTGTGGAGTAAAGTTTGGTCGGTTGGAGAAGTGAAAAATGCCTTATCAGTCATGTCAGTCGATGTTCTACCTATGACCACTTTGTATTCTGATCAGACTACCTCACCCACAGCCTGTGACCCTATATCCACAGGATGAGCCTATCTTTCCTTCGGTTGAAATTAATTGACTAGGATTGGATACTTTGATCGTGGTTCTATAAAGCAGTGCTATACAGATAAGATTTAATTATTGGGCCCAACTTTTTACCCTTCTGTTTTAGTCTGTTTGTGTTGCTATAAAGGAATACGTAAGGCTAGATTGTCTATAAAGAAAGGATATTTATTTGGCCTATGGTTCTGTACAAGAAGTGTGGCACCAGTATCTACTTCTGACGGGGACTTCAGGAAGCTTCCAGTCATGGCAGAATCTGCTTCTGGTGAGGGTTTCATGAAGCTTCAGGGAAGGGGAACAGCTATTACATGGTGAGAGTGGAGAAAAAAGAAAGAGAAAGGAGATACCAGACTCTTTTAAATAATCAGATCTCTTGGAAACTAATGGAGTGAGAACTCACTCATTACTGTGAGAACAAGAGCAAGCCATTCATGATGGATCCACCCCTGACCAAAATATCTCCCACCAGACTCCACCTCCAATGCTGAAGATCAAATTTCAACATGAGATTTGGAGGGAACAAATATCCAAATTATATCACCTTCCCTTGCACCCATAGTCTTATGGTCTCATTATGGGCAGAAAGTACTTTCTCACTCAGGACTTTGGACTTGCTACGTGACTTGTCTTGGCTAATGGCACACAGGCGGAAGTGCCAGCCATTTTGAGCCTACGCTTTAAAAGGCTTTCTGTGTTCCTTCTTATCCTCTTGTGCCTCTGTCATCTCATGATAAAAACTTCTCTTGGATAACTTCCGCCCTGTAGCCTGAGTCTTAGAGTAAACACATGTGGAGCAGAGCTGCCAAGCTAAGTCAGTTAAGTTTAGCTGACACCAGTTGACTCACAGATCCATCAGAATCAATGGTTCATATCTTGCCCTTGATGTTTGCAACTAACTTGATGGAAGATCAGTAGATATTGTCCTCTTGACCTGAAACCTAAGGTACACTTTGTGGCTTGGACTGCCATTTTGGGCTCCAGATGAGTATGTAGAGGAAGTCAGTCTACAGAGAAATACAGGAAGTGAAATATACAAGTGACAGAGACAATCATCTTTGCTTCCAGCTGTTCTCTAGATTTAGCTTCCACAAGGCAGGAAGCTATAAGGGCAGGTAGTGGCCTTTGGACTGGCTGACATTCTCATCTATGAGCGGACTGGTTGTTATTGGACTGTCTTGCAAAAACTGGGATACCATATGGTTTCTTGAAATTAGGCAGAATTACTAGCAGTAAGACTGAGGAACAATGTTAAAGTATGGTTTCTGCAAGGTTGTCTTGAAGCTGAGTCACCTTAAAACAAGGACAGCATCTACAGGGGATCAAGTTTCCAGAGATGAGTAAAGGAGATGCAAGAGGTAGCTGTTATTTTGTCTGTACAGTTTTCTTTTTCAGGTTTACTCTAAAAATGTTCCTGTGAGAAATATGCTGCCTTGCCTAACTTCTCTTTTCAGCTTAAATTGTACCATCCCTAGCCAGACTCAGAGGTGGTCAGTCTTAATACCATGTCACTCTACCTTCCCTCTCTCCTCATCACAAAGTAAATTGAACCAAAGGAGTACTTCTGCCTCACCCAAAGGAAACCAGTCCATGTGGCTTCTGTGGGACTCAACCTGGTTACAGGGGTATAAAGATTTGGCAAGCGGACTAACTCATCTGCTTGGCTACAGTGATTGGTTCAGTCATAATATAGGGCCCCAGCCGGGGCAACCATAATCCTCTCTAGGGTTTTTCTTCCAGAAGGTTGAGGAGAGACTATTATTTCTACTCTGATGGCTGAGCTGGCAGCATTTGAGGGAAGAGCTGCTAGTGACTATTTTGATGCTATCAGATGAGAACCTAAGGATTAATTCTGACAGATACAAGAAGTATGGTGAAGAAGCAGGAAGGTGGGAGGGAAGAAGGGAGAGACAGAGGAAAGAAAATGAGAAGGCGCTGAAAATAGTGCCTGAACTCCTGGATACAGCCCTGCTAAAGCTAACTCTATCCCCTGGTTTTGACAGGTGCTAGTCCAATAAATGCCCTCTTCTCTTTTTCTTAAACTCGTTTGAGTTAGGTTTCTATCACCTCTAACAGACAGTCTTGATGAATCCAGAAGGACCATTGAGGTAGAGAGGAGGCAGCCCATTGTGGGGACTAGGTCTTCTTCACTGGCACAGAGCTCAGCCCCTTAAAATACAAGAGAGAAAGGCTGCATAGATTCCTCTGAAATCAGAGAGTAAATTGTAAAATCATGAAGGAAACCAAAGCAAAAAATATCAGGCCTAATTCAATTTACATTATTAGGTAAAGGTTTTTATAAGACTTTTAAGACTTGCTGTAATTTCATAATGTCTGTGATAGGTACTGCTCAAAGTAAACTGCATGGATTCAAATCCCACCTTCAGTATTTACTAACTGTGAATATTAACCTCTCTGAGTAGTAGCCTCATCTCTAAAATAGGGATAAAAGTAGTGCCTATCTCATGCAGTTGTTGCAAGAAATAAATGACTTAATTAATGCAAACTTTTAGAAGAGCGTTCAATAAACACATAATAAGTGAAACTGTTATTATGAGCTGTTTTTATTTCTCACATTTGTTACCTTGATTTGTAAGAGGGATGGTGTATTTGTGTAGGCTCAAGAAGGTGGGATGATGAACAACACAAGTGAGCAAATCCCTAAGGTTTCTGGGAAAGAGGAAGCAGGTAAACTGTGAGTGAACCAGAATTCATAAATATCCCTGGGTGTTCATTCTGGCTTAAGGTATTTGGGAATCAGTTATCTATAATGTACAGGTAAAGACATTGAGGACTAGAGACTGATGTGCTCCAGGTCCGTCAGAAGTTATAGGCAAAGCTGAGACTTGAGCCCAGATCTTGTGACCTTAATTGGGCACCCTTTCCAGTTCACCATAGTATGAGCAATGTGAAGGCAGGGACTGTATTTGTTATCCTGAGGGTTTGAAGAAATTTAAATGGAATGAATGATTGAATGAATGAATCTGGTCCAAAATGACTCTTCTGGTCACGAATGCTATTTAACAAATTATTCCAACCTTAGTGGCTTAAAACAATAACCATTTTATTATGCTCCTGGATTTGGGGTGAGGAATTCATGAAGAGCTCAAGTAGGCAATTTTCATTTGAGGTTTCTCATGCAGTTACAGTCAAATGACATCTTGATTCAGTTGAATGTTCAAGATTGCTTAGTCATGTTGCTGGCAGTTGGATAAGGGTTGTTTGCTGTGAGCTCAACTGAGGCATCTGAAGCATCTATACATGGCCTGTTCATGTTGGACTTCTTACAGGATGGCTCAGGACTCCAAGCAAAAGTGTTGCAGTGGCAAAGTAGAAGCTACCTTTCCTTTTCGGATCTACCCTTAGAAGTCACATAACATTACTTCTACTGTATTCTGTTGGGTACAAGTGAATTGCAAGCTTGCAAGGGGAGAGGACATCGATTGTACCATTAAATAGGTAGGGTGTCAAACAATTTATGGCCATAAAAATAAAACTTCCACAATGACCTTCATTATAGTTGTAAGTTATATCCATGTAAATAGACCCTGCAAGGGTGAGACTTGATGCTGGTCCTGTCCCAGGTTACCTGATGTTCCTCAGAACATGAGTAACTGAGGTGCCACCTGTTTTGTTTACTGGTTATGGCTACACACCCTCTTTGTGCTGCTGCTTATTTGTATCTCAAGCCACCAGTGAGATATTACTCTTGCCTCTGTATGGCATGATTCTTACTCTTTGCACCATGCCCATATCCGTCCTCCTGTTTCTCTCTTTCCCTGGAAGTCAGGCTACACCCTTTGCAGCAGCTATTTCTGAGTGAGGCTGTCACAAGCCCATTTTCCCATCAGAACCCACTCTGAGAGTTCCACTTAGCTCAGGACAATGCACACCACTTTGGTGCCACTCCTAGTTTTACTGCCTACAATTCAAAGGGTCTCTAGATTAAGTCCCTTTGGTTTAGGAAAATATCCTTGCTAAAGTCTCTTTAATGGAGGATGAACTGGTGAGGTGTAGGAGTGATTCGTGCTACCAACAAAAATGAGACAAAATCCTGAAACGTTTGCTGCTTTTCCTGCAGAAACCCTTCCTAGGGGACATTAGGGTCACCAAACAATGGTTTCTGAAGATGATGCTGCTGATTCTGAATCTAGTAATTTTTCCAGGAACCACCTAGAAATAAAACATAACCCTGATACTTTTACTGTAGTAAAAATTTTAAAGCAAATCAAAACACAAGAAATACAATATGCAGATCAATGCAATAAATCTCTATATTGCTATATTTAATATTTTCATTTTTGAAGAAGTTTGATTCACCGCCAAAATAATCTGGAACACTAGAATCCCATTAGTCATTAAGAACCAATTAGGTGGGAAGTTGTCAATTTGTAAGCTAATTTTGGACTTATAAGAGAAAAAAATAAACTGAATTATTTTAAGGGACCACAAGCATCTCTCACACTTCTAAGTATAATTATGCCACAACCAACATAGATAATGCTGCCCAAAATGGAACTTTAAGATAAGACTAAACAAAACCTCTTAAGCCCTAAGGAAAATATTTATGAACAGTCTAAAAGAAGAATAATGCTAATTTATAAGGTAGATTGGGAAATGAGAGTCAAAGGAATATTATGTTCAAACTATATGTTATGGCTAGAGTGTCCCTGAAGCTTAGAAGAAAAAAAAAATCATGAAATTAGAAAGCTAGTCCTAAGGAATTGAAAAATGCAGTAATTATCTTGGTTGCAGTTAAGGGTACAGGTAATTCATTTTAAGTAACAAACAAACAAACAAACAAACTGTATTTTCCTTCCTGAAATCTCACAGAAAAGCAATTTCAGTAAGATGAAAAACACCAAATTGAAAAAAAAGGTTGATTTGGCTTTCCTCATCACCTCATGGACCAAATCAAAGAGATTGTAGAACTCATTGCCCCAGTTGTGAAAAAATCAACTGGCCCAGAGAAATGAGTCCTCCCAAAGCAAATTCAGAAACAAACTAAAACTGGTGTATATTTTTCTTGATTCTTTTTCATTTGAGAACAAAGAACCTATATTGCTCAGATTAAAAAAAAAAAAAAACCAGAGAGAATTCAGGAGTCATAACTGAACTGAAGGTTTAATAGAATCAGGGTGGGTCATCGAAGATGGTAGACCTGGGATAAGATACTTGGAAGTCTGTGTTATGTGTGTCCTTTTGTCTCTGACAGAAAGACATGCAGTATGCTTCATGGGGGGAAGGCCTGTAGCTTTCCTAACTTTTGCTGGCTTCCTTGTGTTAGCAAATAATTAAGAGTCATTACTATAAGATGTGACACTCTTATGAAGAATTTCAGAAGTTAGAGGCTTCCTGTAAGTGTCCAAGGGAGAAAAACTTACCTTTGGGTAGTGAAAAATCTGGTCCTTTTTGGAAGATATAATATGTTCAAGAGATGATAGATGCTGCTTCACATGAACTTAAATTGATCCATTTGCAAGTTGAGGCACATGTTAATAGAGGCCATCCAAAAGGTTGGCTGTGGAGGATAAGGCCTATACTGCTTGTTCAAGACTGTGGAGCTGACCCCTGCAAATTCCCCTTGCCTGCTCCTGCTCCCCCTCTGACAGCCCCAGTGGAGGGGTGAGCTGTGTGGCATGGTAGTTCTGGGCTCCGTGGGATCTCATAGGAACCTAAAGCAAGTTAAAGAGAGCTTCCCCAGAGCCCATGTCCTTTTAAGAACCAAGCAGAGTATGTCCCATGGCATTTTGAGTGGTTTTTTTTTTTTTTTTGCCTCTAATTTATTTTAAGAATCTATTTACACAGGAAGATCCCTTAAATAACTAACATCCAGCTAACAAGAATCCTTGCTTACAGAAATGGCATCTAGCTCACCTTGTTCCACCTGTTTTAGGCTCTCTTTCTCAAGTAAGATATCTTGAAGCTTATTTTTGGAGAATTTGAAGTTTAATTTTGGTGTGTTTGTGGGCTCACAGGTAAAGGAAGGAAGGAAGCTGGAAAAGAGGTTATATTCTAAGGCAGGAACGGGTAGTACTTCTCTCCTACCATCTTTCTCTCCTACTGCTCATTTTTACTTTTTTTGTCCAACTTTGGTTGAAGTTGACAGGCAAACATTTGGGGAGCACATATAGTATTGATTTCAAACTCAAACTTCTCTGGACTCTAGTTATATAGATCTAACTCCTATACCATACCTCTACTTAGACAGATCAAAGGCACCTCAAACACAACACTTCCAATGCAAAAATCATAGTTTATTTATCCCCCAACAGCCGCTCTTACTGCTCTTCCTACTGAACTTTCATACAGCAACCAAAGTCAGCTTTTAAATATGTAAATTGCTGATTTCTTTGAGCAGTGTTTTCTAATTCTGATTGTAGAGATCTTTTAGCTCCCTAGTTAACTGTATTCCTAGGTATTTTATTCTTTTTGTGGCAATTGTGAATGGGATTGCATTCCTGATTTGACTTTCGGCTTGACTGTTGTTGGTGTATAGGAACGCTAGTGACTTTTGTACACTGATTTTCTATCCTTAGACTTTGCTAAAGTTGTTTATCAGCTGAAGGAGCTTTTGGGACAAGACTATGGGGTTTTCTAGATATAGCGTCATGTCATCTGCAAACAGGGATAATTTGACTTCCTCTCTTCCGATTTGAATGCTCTTTCTTTCTTTCTCTTGCCTGATTGCTCTGGCCAGGACTTCTAATACTGTGTTGAATAGGAGTGGTGAGAGAGGGCATCCTTGTCTTGTGCTGGTTTTCAAAGGGAATGCTTCCAACTTTTTCTCATTCAGTATGATGTTGGCTGTGGGTTTGTCACAGATGGCTCTCATTATGTTGAGGTATATTCGTTCAGTACCTAGTCTATTGAGAGTTTTTAACATGACAGTTGTCAAATTTTATTGAAAGCCTTTTCTGCAAATACCATTTGACCCAGCAATTCCTTACTGAGTATATACCCAGAGGAATATAAATCGTTCCATCATAACGACACATGCACACATGTTTATTGCAGCACTAGTCACAATAGCAAAGACATGGAATCAGCCTAAATGCCCATCAATGGTACAACGAATAAAGAAAATGTGGTACATATATACCATGGAATACTATGTAGCCATAAAAAAGAACAAGATCATGTCTTTTGCAGGAATATGGATGGAGCTAAGGGCCATCATCCTTAGCAAACTAACACAGGGACAGAAAACCAAATACTGGATGTTCTCACTTATAAGTGAGGGCTAAATCATGAGAACACATGGACGTATTGAGGGGAACAACACACACTGCAGCCTACCTAAGGGTGGAGGTTAGGAGCAGGGAGGGAACCAGGAAAAATGACTGATGCATACTAAGCTTAATACCTGGGTAATGAAACAATCTGTACAGCAAAGCCCCATGACACAAGTTTACCTATGTAACAAACCTGCACATTACCCCGAACTGAAAATAAAAGTTCAAAAACAAGATCAAATGAGGGAAAATATATATGTAAATCAGAGCATGTCCTTGGTCTGCCTAAAACCCTTGTATGGCTCTCAGTGGCTCTAAGAATAAAGATCCAAATCTATCTGAAAAAGTCACTTGGCCGGACGCGGTGACTCACACCTATAATCATCCCAGCGATTTGGGAGGCCAAGGTGGGCGGATCACGTGAGGTCAGGAGTTTGACACCAGCCTGGCCAACATGGTGAAACCCTGTCTCTACTAAATATACAAAAATTAGCCAGGCTTGATGGCATGGGCCTGTAATCCAAGCTACTTGGGAGGCTGAGGCAGAAGAATTGCTTGAGCCTGGGAGGCAGAGGTTGCAGTGAGCCGAGCTCGCACCACTGCACTCCAGCCTGGGTGACAGAGCAAGATTCCATCTCAAAAACAAACAAACAAAACAGTCTCTTATGACGTGGCTCCACCGTACCTTTCCAGATTCATCACAACTTCTCTCATCTGGGTTTTCCAGCAGCAGACACTAAGACAAAGTTTGGTGTACACAGTGTTTATTAATGAATGCCAATATATGTGAAAGGAAAGGAGAAGGAAGCAGAATGGAGCAGAGGAAGAAGTTGAACTTCAATGCAGGGCCAAGAAAGCCTTGGCCAACATAATGGGGAGCTCCAAAGTGAGTTTTGCTCATCACAATTATCCTGCTTCAGGCCTTTCTATCTTGCCTAACATGTGTTTGGGCATGACTCTAGGCATGAACTTGGGCAAAGTGGGTCTCTTCAGCCCTGGTAGATGTTGGTGGAGCTGACAGCTGGCGTAAGTTCTTCCCTGGAGGGGGTCTGTGTGACCCCTCTCCATGTCTATCATGCCCTTCACCACATGCTCTAGCCGCACTTGATTTCTCCACTTTCTCAAAACTCACAGAGAACTTTCCTCCCCTCAGTCCTTTGTGTCTGCTGTTCCTTTTTCTTGAAGCACTTCTCCTGGCTTCCCTTTCCCTGAATTCTATGACCTTGGGCAAGACATTTTTTTCAGATATCAGCAATAATGAGTAAAGAGTTACTTCTACTCATAGCACGTCTCATAGTTTGTAATTTGTGCTTTTTAGGGGAGTAAATCCTTCAACTCATTATTCTACATAATTATTTGTGTATTGCTTATGTCTCCTGCTATACTATAAGCTCCATGACAGCAGGATTGTGTATATTTTATCTTCAGAGACTAGTGGGGTACCTAGAATATAATAAATGCTCCATAACTATTTGTTGAATGAATAAATGGATGAATGATTAAAAAGTAACCTGGGGGCTCTGGGGTCCTACTGAAGGAAGTACCAGGAGGTGGGAGAAGCCTATAGGTGGAAAGATGGAACCACATTCAACTAATATAGAGAGCTGGCTTCTTAACAATGATGTTTTCCATTCAGACCTAATGTTGTTGGTGTCCATTCAGACCTAATGTTGTTGAACTGAGCATACATTTAGGATCTGGCAAGCCATTTTTGAGCGAAGAATGCAGGTCAGAATTTTTTCTTAGCACTACGGCTCATGGGCCCACAGTCTGACTAGTCCTAAAATCAACCAGATTCAGGTCCTTACATGGATGATCTAGCCCCACAGGAACAGAAAGATCTTAAACTGCTTACCTAGATCCTAAAACCATGAGGTTCAGCCTGGAAGTTCATTTGGACCCATCTCATGGACAGGTAGGATAGAAAGAAGTATAGTTGCCATCAGCCCTGCATGTGCTGGGCTTGGTAGAATGTGTTCATGTGGGAATTCTTTCCTAGCCTTTCCCAAGAAACTTAGATATTTTCCCAAATCCAGGATCCTCAGGAAAATCAGTTGAGAAATCAGAAAAATGAGAAAATATATTATAATATTATAATTCCTTGACAAGAATTAAAGCTTAAAAATCAACAAAGAGATGTTACTGGTTGTAAGGAATCTGCTGACCTCAAATGGAAGACAAGAGCAGGAAACACTGGAATTCTGAGCAGGAGGTTAAGTGAACAGTTTCAGGGCAGGAACACAGAAGAGAAATGGTTACAGTTGAATCAGTCAGTCTTGCTTGTAGCTGTTGCCATCTAATATGTGAGTGGTTGTGGGCCTGTCTGCTGCCAATGGTGAATTATTCTTGCAAATAAAATAAACATTAGTCAGTTTATATGTGTAGAATACTTTAAACCAATCCTATGGGTCGTGTTCCAAGAAATAAAAAATTTTAGGATCAAAATAAGTCCTTAAATTGGCAATTTGATATGTGATTTTATGTCATGCTGTTAAGCTTGGTAGGATATACAAATATATTATTTGAATACCACCCAATAATGTTCATTGCCATTTTTCAGTTTGAATATCTGCTAATAGCTACAGGTCTTTGTAAATATTACAAAACTTAATATTCTTATTTATTAAATATATATATATTTCAGATATCTACCCATACTGGGTAGAGTATTAGTGATTTTGGAAATACTTCAGGAAGAGCTTGTGATTTTGAGAATTCCTGACAATACCCAGGTATTCTGATTTCTCATTGCTGAATCCCAAAGACTAATAACTGTTAGAAATGTGGAAGCACTAACCAACATGAGCCCCAAGCACCCCCAGGCTCACTCAGCAGCAGTCTTTCTTGTCAGTTTCCTCATGTAGGCCTCAGTTTTCTCATGTAGGCCCCAGGTAGGTGGCTAAATCATTGGGAACTAAGGACTTTATTTCAACTTGGAGTTTACTTCACTGTTTTACCTCTGGATGCCATCCTGAGCTCCATTTTCTTGACTAAGACCTTTTCCTCCTGCCCAGCTTTTCCTGGAGTCACCAAGGAGAAGAGCAGTGGACATTGCTCTTCATATCCCTTGTGAAGAGTGAGTTGTTGCTTTATGCCAAACGGGCTACCTGAAGAATTGTATGCTGGTTATTTTCTATTTGTGGCTCTCTCCTGGCCCCAGATCCATGCTCTCTCTGCTTCTCTGCCCTGCTGTGTGTCACAAGTGGCTGATTCTGGCAGACTACCTCACCTGGACTCCCTTTGGGTTAGATTCTGGCCCAGAGACTGAATCCAACCCACTGCCTGTTTTTGTAGATAAAGTTTTATTGAAACACAGCCATGCTCATTTGTCTCTGTATTGTCTATGGTTGCTTTTACACCACACTAGCAGAGTACAGAAGTTGTAACAAGGATAGTATGGCTCACAAAGCCTAAAATATTTGTTACTATACCTGACTTAGGCCAATGTGAGGTGAAGCTCCAACATTAGATAAGAGAGTGGAAGCTTCTGCTTGATGTCCAGCTCTGGAAGCAGCAGTATCTCTCCTGGCCTATAGCTCTTACCAGGAGGCCCCTCCCCATGGCTCCAGCTCTGAGCTGGAGGCCTAAGAATAGTGATGGCTTCCTGCTGTTGTTAGTCTCTGGGTGACTCAATGTCCCTTCCTTGTTCTCTTAATTCTGCTCAGAATTTTGTAAGTAGACCTTAAAGTGTCTTTATTTGCACCATCTGAAGTGATTGTTTTCCTGCCAGAATCTGACTAATGCAACTTGACTACAAGCCTCACCTTGGCCACATACTTGAGCAGACCCCCTTGGCAAGGTTGAGCCCGAGTCTGATGTACCACCACAGGCAAGGTGATTTACCTCTTGGCTAGCCTAGCAGTCCTTACTGATGAATTAGGGTCCCTAGTCCAGGCTTTGTCCTTAAGAATAGTTTATCCCTTTCCACTGTTGAACCATCTTCAAAGTCCTAGCATGCTCTGTGGCTGACTCTTATACAAATTATACAAGAAAGCAGGAAGTTTCTTTATACTTTTTTCTAGTAAAATATGATGAGCTTAGAAATCTCTTTGAGTTAGGTTGGTACCTGGATTAATTTATTCTAAATGGGAGTTGAAATAATTTCTTCTTTCAAGTCTTATCAGAAACACAGGTTAGTCTCCATCTAGATTTGTAGGATTTTAGTTGGAATGGGACTACCATGACATCAACTCTAAGTCTGGCATTTTGTATTTTGTATTTGATGCAGTGATTTTCAAATCACTACCCAAATAATACATGGTTGCTGGCATGTCTGTCTCTGGAATTTATAGAAGAAACTGTTTTTTTTTTTTTTTTTTTGCAATGTTGACTATCACCCAGGTTGCCCCCAAAGCTTTCTCAAGAATAAAAATATAATTTTCACATTTTCAGTTATACTTGCTATCTGAAATAGTAACTACAGAATATGAATTTGGTCAAGGAAGGTTATGGAAGAAACAACATTTGAAAATGAGAAATCCCCAAGTATTAGAGTCATATATAGTGCTATTGACTTCAATAATCTTACCTCCCATCTTCTTTCTGCCTCTCTGTAGGACTATATATAAAATTCCCTATAAAATAATTAATTTAAAAAACAGACACCCCCATTCAAGGGGCATTATATAAAAATTTTAGGAATGTATGTGCTACATCTATAGTATTGGTGGTTAGATTATTACTTATAAGTTTGTGCTCACTTTGGCAGCACATATGTACAAAATTGGAATGATACAGAGATTAGCATGGCCCCTGGGCAAGGATGACATGCAAATTCATGAAGCATTCCATATTTTTTAAAAAATTGATAAAATAGGCCACTAGCTAGATTAAGAAGAAAAGAGAGAAGATTCAAATAAACACAATTAGAAATGATAAGGGGGATATTACCACTGACCCTACAGATATGCAAACAAAAATCAGCATTATAAACACCTCTATGCACATAAAATAGAAAATCTGGAAGAAATAGATAAATTCTGGACACATATACCCTCCCAAGACTGAACCAGGAAGAAACTGAATCCCTGAATAGTCCAATAATAAGGTCTGAAATTGAGGCCCTAATAAATAGCCTACTGTGATGGTTAATACTGAGTGTCAACTTGATTGGATTGAAGGATACAAAGTATTGATCCTTGGTGTGTCTGTGAGGGTGTTGTGAAAAGAGATTAACATTTGAGTCAGTGGGCTGGGAAAGGCAGATACACCTTTAATCTGGGTGGGCACAATCTAATCAGCTGCCAGAGTGGCTAGAAGATAAGCAGGCAGAAAAATGTGAAAAGAGAGACTGGCCTAGCCTCCCAGCCAACATCTTTCTCCCATGCTGGGTGCTTCTTGCCCTCAAACATCGGACTCCAAGTTCTTCAGTTTTGGAACTCAGATTGGCTCTCCTTGCTCCTCAGCCTGCAGATGGCCTATTGTGGGACCTTGTGATCATGTGAGTTAATACTTAATAAACTTTATATATATGACAGAACTAATGGAATATACATATACTTAATAAACTCCTATATATATATAGACATATATGGGACAGAACTAATGGAATATATATATATATATTCATTCTAGAGGTACAGAACTGTCCTTCTGGAGAACCCTGACTAAAATACCTACCAACTAAGAAAAGCCCAGGACCAGACAGATTCACAGCTGAATTCTACCAGAACAAAGAAGAGCTGGTACCATTCCTACTGAAACTATTCCAACAAATGGAAAAGGAGGGACTGCTCCCTAACTCATTCTATGATGCCAGCATCATCCTGATACAAAAACCTGGCAGAGACACAACAGAAAAGAAAACTTCAGGCCAATATCCTTCAGGCTAATATCCTTGATGAACATCAATGCAAAAGTCCTCAACAAAATACTGGGAAAGTGAATCCAGCAGAACATCAGAAAGCTTATACACCGTGATCAAGTAGGCTTCACCCCCAGGATGCAAGGTTGGTTCAACGTACACAAATCAATAATTGTGATTCATCACAGAAGCAGAACTAAAGAGAAAACCACATGATTATCTCAATAGATGCAGAAAAGGCTTTCAATAAAATTCAACATTCCTTCATGTTAAAAACCCTCAATAAACTAGGCAGTAAAGGAACATACCTCAAAATAATAAAAGCTACATATGACAAACCCACAGCCAATATCATACTGAATGGCCAAAATCTGGAAGCACTCCCTTTGAAACTTGGCACAAGACAAGGATGCTCTCTCTCACCACTCCTATTCAACAGAGTATTGAAATTTCTGGCCAGGGCAATCAGGCAAGAGAAAGAAAGAAAGGGCATTCAAATAGGAAGAGAGGAAGTTAAACTCTTTTTGTTTGCAGATAACATAATCCTATATCTAGAAAACCCATTGTATCAGCCCAAAAGCTTTTAAAGCGAAAAACAACTTCAGCAAAGTTTCAGAATACAAAACTATTGTACAAAATCTGCTAACATTCCTATACACCAACAACAGGCAAGCAGATAGCCAAATCTGGAATGCATTCCCATTCACAATTGCCATAAAAAAATAAAATACCTAGGAATACAGCTAACAAGGGAGATGAAAGAGCTCTACAAGGTGAACCATACAACCACTGCTTAAGGAAATCAGAGATGACACAAAGAAGTGGACAAACATTTTATACTCATGGATAGAAAGAATCAATGTCTGTAAAATGACCATACTGCCCAAAGCTATTTATAGATTCAATGCTATTTTCATTGAACTACCATTGACATTCTTCACAGAACTAGAGAAAATAATTTTATAATTCATATGGAACCAAAAAAGAGCCTGAATAATCAAGGCAATCTTAAGCAAAAAGAACAAAGCTGGAGTCATCACACCATCTGACTTCAAACTATACTACATGGCTACAGTAACCAAAGCAGTATAGTACTGGTACAAAAGCAGACAAATAGACCAATGCAACAGAATACAAAGCCCAGAAATAAGACCACACACCTACAACAATCTGATCTTCAACACATCTGACAAAAATAAGCAATGGGGAAAGGATTGCCTATTTAATAAATGATGCTGGGATAACTGGCTAGCCATATGCAGAAAATTGAAACTAGACACTTTCCTTACACCATATACAAAAATAAACAAAAGATGGACTTAAATGTAAAACCCAAACCTATAAAAACCCTGGAAGACAACCTAGGTAATACCATCTGGATATAGGAACAGGCAAAAATTCCAAGTCAAAGACGCCAAAAGCAGTTGCAACAAAAGCAAAAATTGACAAATGGGATCCAATTAAACAACTTCTGCACAGCAAAAGAAACTATCAACAGATTGAACAGACTACATAGAATGGGATAAAATTTTTACAAACTATGGATCTGATAAAGACCTAATATCCAGTATCTATAGGAAACTTAGACAAATTTACAAGAAAAAAACAAAGAGCCCCATTAAAGAGTGGGCAAAGAACATGAACAGACACTTTTCAAAAGAAGACATAGATGTGGCCAACAAGCATATGAAAAGAAGCTCAACATCACTGATCATTAGATACATGCAAATCAAAACCACAGTGAGATACCATCTCACACCAATCAGAATGACTATTACTAAAAATTCAAAAAACAACAAATGCTGGCAAAACTGTGGAGAAAAAGGAATTCTTATACACTGTTAGTGGGAGTGTAAAGTAGTTCAACCATTGTGGAAAACAGTGTGGTGATTCCTCAAAGAGCTATAGACAGAAATACCTTTCAACCCAGTAATTCCATTACTGGGTATATACCCAAAGTTATGTAAGTCATTCTATTATAAGGATACATGCACATTATTCACAGCAGCAAAGACATAGAATCAACCCAAATGCCACCAATGGTAGACTGGATAAAGAAAATGTGTATATATACACCATGGAATACTATGCAGCTGTAAACAATAATGAGCTCATGTCCTTTGCAGGGATATGGATAGAGCTGATGACCACTATCCTTAGAAATCTAACGCCAGAGCAGAAAACCAAATACTGCATGTTCCCGCTTATAAGTGAGCTAAACGATGAGAACACATGAACGCATAGATAGGAACAATGCACACTGGGGCCTATCAGAGGGTGGAAGGTGGGAGGAGGGAGAGGATCAGGAAAAATAACTAATGGACACTAGGCTTAATACCTGGGTAATGAAATAATCTGTATAACAAACTCACATGATACACATTTACCTAAGTAAAAAACTTGCATATCCTGCACACCTCTGAACTTAAAAGTTTAAAAAAAGATTGTTACTTATGAGTAATGCCATACATATAGTAAGCACTAAGCAAAAAACTCAATATCGAACACTTAGTTCTTTGTAGTTGGCAAAGCATTTTCTCATGCATTGACTCATTGATCCTCATAATAATCCTGTAAGGTAAATATTATTAACTCCAACTTTACAAATTAGGAAGTAGATTTTCATATTGCTAGTGGGCTCAAGGATGGTGTGGAATTGGGGGTTGATATGTGGAAACCCCGATAGGAAGAAAAGAGAGGCTGGTAAACTGAACTAGCTGCAGAGTATGGCCTCAACAAGAAACCTGAGCAGGTTGATTTCAGGAGCTGACAGGAAGATCAAGTTTGGGCTTTAGGCAATATTCAGAATCAAGGGAGAGACTGCTCCATCAGATAGATCACAGCAATGAAGAAGGACGCTGAGCTATTCTGTAATATTCAGCAGAGAATCCCGGCAGGAACTCAGTGCCATGGACTGGTTCAACACAGGAAGCAGGGAAATGTCCATCGGTGCTGTCAATTCTAGGTACCACCCAAAGGAATGCTGAGGTTCCTGTTATGTATCCTGCCTTTGTCCCATTGACTGGCCCTGTGTGTGGGTACTTTCAGTAGTAGGGACGGGGATAATGAGAGCAAGAGGCATTAGGCAGGGGTGAACCTGGGGGAGCAATTCTTTGTCTTTTTACTTCATAACCTACGCAATTTCTACCATACCTCACTGGCTGGCATGAGTGAGGGAAGAAAATTAAGAAGAGGCGAAGAGACAAAAGTCAAGTGGCCAATTGGTGTATAGAAAGATGGGTATATTAACTAGAATTAATGGTAACTTGTGAAAAACAAAAGAAAGATGGGTGTAATCAATAATGGCTTCAGAGTGCAAATGAGTTTTTAACTGATTCTCAAAGGAAACAGATCATGTAGCCTGACATTTGCTGTGATCCTTAATACAGTTAAATGACAACATTAATTGTACTGAAGCCCAGTTATATATTTTGTCATCTTCTCCAAGGAAATCAGTTTGGTCTACTTTCTTACAATCTTCTCCTCGAAGTGTCCATTCTTAATTCCAAAGACTGAGTGAAGGAAATGATCCTGCCTTCCATTTTTCATGGATATAAAAACTGTTTAGAGCTGCATTGTTCAGTATGGTAGCCATTAGTTACATGCGGCTATTGAGTGCTTGAAATGTGGATATTCTTAATTGAGATGTGCCCTAAGTGTAAAATTTGTGCTGGGTTTGAAGACTTGAGGTAAAAAAATGTAAAATCTCATTAATAAGTTTTATATTGATGGCATTTTGAGATAACTATTTTGGATATATTGGATTAAATAAAAATATTATTAAAATTAATCTGACCCTTTTTCTTAATGTTTAAAATATGGCTACAATAAAATTTAAAATCACATATGTGGTTCACATTATATTTCTATTGGACAATGGTTTTTTAGAGAGAAGTGCCAGATTCTTAAAGGGTTGCTCCCTTTCAGATTTTACCAAATGATTCTCTCCCCTCTAGGCCAGTTTTAACAAGTCAAATAATACAGATTTCATAATTGGAAGGAAGGCTGCAAGTCATTTGGAAATTACGTGATGAAGCTGCAATGGGATCATAACTCCTGCAAGACAATTTGCTTTTCTGAGCCTTTCTTATTCCAAATGGAAAAGTCACTGCTCTGTTCTCTCCTCTAGCTAATTTACATCTTATTTTCTTTCTGTCAGAAGTGTCATTTCCTGTGATGGATGAAACCATCTTTGCTAAGTGCAAAAACAAGGCCACCACGTTATTAAAACTGGATTCACTACAAATGTTTTCATCCTCTGGATTGGGAAGAATTCATATAGTTGCTTGGAAACCCTTTTAAAAATTGCAATGTTTAGTTACTTTCAGAAATTGAAGTCAGGATTACAGGAGCAAAAAATATCACTACCTTTACACATATGAAAAAAAGGAGACATTATCTGGCAGTATGATTTTCCTTTAATCCTAAGTCATAGCTATACATTGGCTCTGAATTGGCCATTTTTTGATTCAAGGGTTTTAAGGCCATCTTAATGCTGGGCTTCTGTACAGTTAATTAGATTGACAATGCAATAGATTTTATTCACTTAGAAAAGAATTGATTTGGTCTTTAGAGAATTTTTATAAGTCTGTAGTCTTCATTTTATGAGCACAGCTGAGTCTGTAACAGCAATGTTGGAACTTTATAATGATTACTTCAAAATAAGGAAGACATGTTAAACAAAAGGAAACAGACCCTTTCTCTTTAAGAGGCAACTGGGACAAATTGCATAGTTGTATTTACTCCCATGATGCCTTTTTCCTGTTTTGCTTTGGTTTCTTTGTCTTTTAATTTTATTTTGTATAATCTTCCATTACATAAAATACATATTTTATATATTTATTAAAATATCCACAACTCAGACTTGTTTACTGTTGTTTTTTATATTACAGATGGTAAGAGTTACAGATGGTAAAATTTACTTTTAAATTATAACAAACGTATAAATTTTTGTAACCATCACTAACAGGATATAGAACAATTCTGGTACTCTCCAGAATTCCCACTTGCTACCTCTTTGCGATTAGACATTCTCCCTACCCTTGATCCTTGGCAACCACTGATCTGTTCTCTGTCCCTATAAATTTTGCTCTTAAAGAATGCCATATGAATGGAATCGTATAGTATGTAACTTTTTGAGACTGGTTTCTTTTACTTAGCATGATGGGTTTGAGATTGATTCATGTTATTGCATCTGTTCTTTTGATTGCTGACTACCATAGTATGTTTATGCGTTCACTTATTGAGGGACATTTGAGTTGTTTCTGTATTTTTCTGACTGAAAATAATGCTGATATAAATGTTTATATGCAAGTTTTCATGTGAAAATAAGTTTCGTATCTCTAGGGTGAATACCTAGTAATAGGATTGCTGGGTCACATGGTAAGTGTATATTTATATTTTAAAGTCTATGTTTAAATTTCTAAAAAATTATGCTTCTGTTTTCCACAATGGTTGTACCATTTTGCATCCCCACCAGCAATATGCGAGTTTCAGTTGCTCTGCAGTCTCACTGGCACTAGGTATTGTTGGTAGTTTTTTTTAAGCCATTTTAATAGAGATATAATGGTATCTCATGGTGGTTTTAATTTGCATACCCTTAATGACTAATGAAGTTGAGCATCTTTTCATGTGATTATTTGCCATTATATATTTTCTTTGAAGAAATATCTATTCAAATATTTTGTCTGGTTTTAAATATTAGATTATTTTATTATTATAGAGCTTTATATAAGTCTTTTGTTGGATACATAACTTTCAAATATTTCTCCCAGTCTGTGGTTTGTATTTTCACTTACTTTACAGTGTGCTCCACAGAGCAAATTTTTAAATTTAAAAGATGTACATTTCAATTTCTTCTTTTATGGATTGTGCTTTTGGTATTACGTCTAAGAAATCTTTACCTAACCTAAGGTCACAGGGAGTTTTCCTATATTTTCTTCTAGAAGTTTAGAAAATTGACCCATTTTTGTTTTTTGTATACAATGTGAGGTGTTGGGAACAAGCCTCCCAAAATCTGGCCATAAACTGGCCCCAAAACTGGCCATAAACAAAATCTCTGCAGCACTGTAACATGTTCATAATGGCCCTAGCACCCACGCTGGAAGGTTGTGGGTTTACTGGAATGAGGGCAAGGAATACCTGGCTTGCCCAGGGCAGAAAACTGCTTAAAGGCATTCTTTTATTATTATTATTATTATTATTATTATTATTATTATACTTTAAGTTCTAGGGTACATGTGCATAACGTGCAGGTTTGTTACATATGTATACCTGTGCCATGTTGGTGTGCTGCACCCATCAACTCGCCAGCACTCATCAACTCGTCATTTACATCAGGTATAACTCCCAATGCAATCCCTCCCCCCTCCCCCCTCCCCATGATAGGCCCTTATGCAGCCATAAAAAAGGATGAGTTTGTGTCCTTTGTAGGGACATGGATGCAGCTGGAAACCATCATTCTTAAAGGCATTCTTAAGCCACAAACAATAGCATGAACGATCTGTGCCTTAAGGACATGCTCCTGCTGCAGTTAACTAGCCCAACCTATTCCTTTAATTCGGCCCATCCCCTTGTTTTGCATAAGGGATACTTTTAGTTAATTTAATATCTATAGAAACAATGCTAATGACTGGTTTGCTGTTAATAAATATGTGAGTAAATCTCTGTTCGGGACTCTCAGCTCTGAAGGCTGTGAGACCCCTGACTTCCCACTTCACACCTCTATACTTTTGTGTGTGTATCTTTAATTCCTCTAGTGCCGCTGAGTTAGGGTCTCCCCAGCTGAGCTGGTCTCGGCAGTGAGGTATAGGTCAAGGTTTATTTTTTTTCATATGGATGTCCAATGGTTCCAGCATCGTTTGTTGAAGACTGTCCTTTCTCTATTAAATTGCCTTTACATCTTTGTCAAAAAATCAATTGAACATATTTACATGGCTCTATTTTGGAACTCACCATTTTTTCCATTTGTCTGTATATCTGTCCTTAAGCCAATACTGCCCTGCCTTGATTTCTATAGCTTTAAAGTGTATCTTAATATTGGGGAGCGTGTCCTTCAGCTTTGTTTTTCTTCTTCAAAAATGTTTTGGTTATTTCACTTTCCATAAAATTTTTAGAATCAGCTTGTTAACATGTACAAAAAATTTTGGAATTTTCATTGGGATTGCTTTAAATATGTACATCAATTGGGGTGATTTGACATTTTAACTATATTGAGTCTGTGAATAGCATGATCATGATATATCTTTCCATTTATTTACATCTTTGAATTCTTTCATTAGTAATTTGTAGTTTTCACATACAGATTCCATGCCATTTAAATATATTTATACTGAAGTATTTCATATATTTCAATGCTATTGTAAATGGTATTTTTATTTAAATTTTAAATTCCAGCTCTTCATTATTGATATATGGATAAACAATTGCCTTTTTAATGTTAACTTTCTATCTTACGACCTTGCTATACTTGCTTATTACTTCCAGGATATTTTTTTTTGTATAGGCTTTGGGATTTTATACATAGATAATCATGTCACATGCAAAAAACATTTTTGTTTCTTCTTTTAATCTATACACATTTATTTCTTATTCTTGTCTTATTGTGCTACCTAGGACTCCAAGTACATGTAGAATAGGAGTGATAAGAGAGGATGTTTTTGCCTTGTTCTCAACCTTGGAAGAAGGCACCCATACTTAAGTCCAGTCTTAAGTATAATGGAAGCTATGGATTTGTTGTAGATGTTCTTTATCGAGAAATTTCCCCGGTGTTTTCAGTCTTCCAAAAGTTTTAATCACACATGTGTTAGATTTGTCAAATGCTTTTACTGCATCTATTGATATGATTATGTGATTTCCTTCTTTAGCCTGCTGACGTGATTGATGTTGATTAATTTTCAAATGTTGAACCAGCCTTGCATAACTGGAAAAAAATCTCACTTGGTTGTGGTATATAAATTTTTAAATACATTGCTGGATTCAATTTGCTAATACTTTCTTGAGGAGTTTTTTGTCCATGTTTATGAGAGATACTGGTCTGTAGCTCTTCTTTCTTGTGATGTCTTTATTTGATTTTGGTATTAGCATAATGCTGGACTTACAGAATGTGTTAGGAAGTATTTTCTCCGCTTCTATTTTTCTAGAAGAGATTGTAGAGAATTGGTATCCTTTCTTGCCTAACCATTTGGTAGATTTTACCAGTGGAACTATCTGAGCCTGATGTTTTCTTTTAGACGATTCTTAATTGTTGATCCCATTTCTTTAATAGGATTATTGTTGAATAATATGTATTTCTTCTTGCGTGAGTTTTGATAGTTTATCTTTCAAGGAGTTGGTCCATTTTATCTAAGTTATCAAGTATGTGGGCAAAGAGTTGTCACAGTACTCCTTTGTTGTGCTTTTAAGGTCCATGTGAAATCAGTAATAATGGCTCAGCTTTCCTCTCTAATATTAGTAATCTATGTCTTCACCCTTTCCCCCTAACCATGGTTAACCTGGCTAGAGGTTTATCAATTTCATTGACTTTCTTAAAGAACCACCTTTTGGTTTTGTTGATTTTCTCTCTATTAATTTCTGTTTTTAATTTCATTGATTTCTGTTCTAATTATTATTATTATTTTTTCTATTTGCTTTAGTCCTACCTGGCTGTTCATTCTTTTTTTAATTTTTTTATTTTGTAAATTTATTTTACTTTATGTTCTAGGATACATATGCAGAATGTGCAGGTTTGTTACATAGGTATATGTGTGCCATGGTGGTTTGCCGCACCTATTGACTTGTTCTCTAAGTTTCCTCACCCTCCCTCCCCCTCCCTCCACCCCCAACAGGCCCTGGTGTGTGTTGTTCCCCTCCCTGTGTCTGTGTGTTCTCATTGTTCAACTCTGCTTATGAATGAGAATGTGCAGTGTTTTTGGTTTTCTGTTTCTGTGTTAGTTTGCTGAGGATGATGGCTTCCAGCTTCATCCATGTCCTTGCAAAGGACATGATCTAATTCCTTTTTATGACTGTGTAGTATTCCATGGTGTATATGTGCCACATTTTCTTTATCCAGTCTATCCTTGATGGGCATTTGAATTGGTTCCATGACTTTGCTACTGAAAATAGTGTTGTAATAAACATACATGCGCATGTGTCTTTATAGTAGAATGATTTATATTCCTTTGGATATATACCCAGTAATAGGATTGCTGGGTCAAATGGTATTTCTGGTTCTAGATCCTTGAGGAATTGCCATGCTGTCTTCCACAATGGTTGAACTAATTTACATTCCCACCAACAGTGTAAAAGTGTTCCTATTTCTCCACAGCTTTGCCAGCATCTGTTGTTTCTTTACTTTTTAATAATCACCATTCTGACTGGTGTGAGATGGTATCTCACTGTGGTTTTGATTTGCATTTCTCTAGAGATCAGTGATGTTGAGCTTTTTAAAATATGTTTTTGTTTTTGCCATGCAAATATATTCTTTCGAGAAGTGTCTGTTCATATCTTTTTTGTTGTTATTATACTTTATGTTCTGGGATACATGTGCAGAACATGCAGGTTTGTTACATAGGTATACATGTGCCTTGATGATTTGCTGCACCCATCAACCCATCATCTACATTAGGTATTTCTCCTAACGCTATCCCTCCCCTAGCCCCCCACCCCCTGACAGGCCCTGGTGTGTGATGTCCCCCTCCCTGTGTCCATGTGTTTTCATTGTTCAACTCCCACTTATGAGTGAGACATGCAGTGTTTGGTTTTCTGTTCCCGTGTTAGTTTGCTGAGAATGATGGTTTCCAGCTTCATCCATGTCCCTGCAAAGGACATGAACTCATCCTTTTTTATGGCTGCATAGTATTCCATGGTGTATATGTGCCACATTTTCTTAATCTAGTCTGTCACTGATGGACATTTGGGTTGGTTCCAAGTCTTTGCTATTGTGAATAGTGCTGCAATTAAGATACATGTACATGTGTCTTTATAGTAGAATGATTTACAATCCTTTGGGTATATACCCAGTAATGGGATTGCTGGGTCAAGTGGTATTTCTAGTTCTAGATCCTTGAGGAATCACCACACTGTCTTCCACAATGGTTGAACTAATTTACACTTCCACCAACAGTGTAAAAGTGTTCCTATTTCTCCATATCCTCTCCAGCATCTGTTGTTTCCTGACTTTTTAAGGATCACCATTCTAACTGGCGTGAGGTGGTATCGCATTGTGGTTTTGATTTGCATTTCTCTAACGACCAGTGATGATGAACTTTTTTTCATATGTTTGTTGGCTGCATAAATGTCTTCTTTTGAGAAGTGTCTGTTCATATCCTTCATCCATTTTTTGATGGGGTTGTTTGTTTTTTTCTTGTAAATTTGTATAAGTCCCTTGTAGATTCTGGATATTAGCCCTTTGTCAGATGGATAGATTACAAAAATTTTCTCCCATTGTGTAGGTTGCCTGTTCACGCTGATGACAGTTTCTTTTGCTGTGCAGAAGCTCTTTAGTTTAATTAGATCCCATTTGTCAATTTTGACTTTTGTTGCCATTTCTTTTGGTGTTTTAGTCATGAAGTGTTTGCCCATGCCTATGTCCTGAATGGTATTGTCTAGGCTTTCTTCTAGGGTTTTTATGGTTTCAGGTCTTACATTTAAGTCTTTAATCCATCTTGAGTTAATTTTTGTATCAGATGTAAGGAAGGGGTCCAGTTTCAGTTTTGTACCTATGGCTAGCCAGTTTTCCCAACACCATTTACTAAATATGGAATCCTTTTCCCATTGCTTGTTTTTGTCAGGTTTGTCAAATAACAGATGGTTGTAGATGTGTGGTGTTATTTCTGAGGTATCTGTTCTGTTCCATTGGTCTATATATCTGTTTTGGTACCAGTACCATGCTGTTTCGGTTACTGTAGCCTTGTAGTATAGTTTGAAGTCAGGTAGCATGATGCCTTTAGCTTTGTTCTTTTTGCTTAGGATTGTCTTGGCTATGCAGGCTCTTTTTTGGTTCCATGTGAAATTTAAAGTATTTTATTCTAATTATGTGAAGAAAGTAAATGGTAGCTTGGTGGGGATAACATTGAATCTATAAATTACCTTGGGCAGTATGGCCACTTTCACAATATTGATTCTTCTTATCCATGAGCATGGAATGTTTTCCCATTTGTTTGTTTCCTTGCTTATTTCCTTGAGCAGTGGTTTGTAGTTCTCCATGAAGAGGTCCTTCACATCTCCTGCAAGTTATATTCCTAGGTATTTTATTCTCTTTGTAGCAATTATGAATGGGAGTTTACCCATGATTTGGCTCTGTTTGTCTATTATTGGTGTATAGGAATGCTTGTGTTTTTTGCAATTTGATTTTGTATCCCGAGACTTTGTTGAAGTTGCTTTTCAGCTTAAGGAGATTTTGGGCTCAGATGATGAGATTTTCTAAATATACAATCATGTCACCTGCAACCAGAGACAATTTTACTTCCACTCTTCCTATTCGAATACTCTTTATTTCTTTCTCTTGACTGATTGCCCTGGCCAGCACTTTCAATTCTATGTTGAATAGGAGTGGTGAGAGAGGGCATCCTTGTCTTGTGCTGGTTTTCAAAGGGAATGCTTCCAGCTTTTGCCCATTCAGTATGATATTGGCTGTGGGTTTGTCATAAATAACTCTTATTCTTTTGAGATACATTCTATCAATACCTAGTTTATTGAGAGTTTTTAGCATAAAGGTGTGTTGAATTTTATCGAAGGCCTTTTCTGCATCTATTGGGATAATCGTGTGGTTTTTGTCATTGGTTCTGTTTATGTGATGGAGTACATTCATTGATTTGCATATGTTGCACCAGCGTCGCATCCCAGGGATGAAACCAACTTGATCATGGTGTATAAGCTTTTTGACGTGCTGCTGGATTTGGTTTGCCAGTGCTTTATTGAGGGTCTTCACATTGATGTTCATCAGGGATATTGGCCTGTAATTTTCTTTTCTTGTGTCTCTGCCAGGTTTTTGTATCAGGGTGATGCTGGCCTCATTAAAGGAGTTAGGGAGGAGTCCTTCTTTTTCTGTTGTTTGGAATAGTTTCAGAAGGAATGGTACCATCTCCTCTTTGTACCTGTGGTAGAATTCAGCTGTGGATCTGTCTGGTGCTGGACGTTTTTGGTTGGTAGGCTATTAACTACTGCCTCAATTTCAGAACTTGTTATTGGCCTATTCAGGGATTTGATTTCTTCCTGGTTTAGTCTTGTCAGGGTGTATGTGTCCAGGAATTAATCATTTTCTTTTAGATTTTCTAGTTTATTTGCATAGAGGTGATTATAGTATTCTCTGACAGTAGTTTGTATTTTTAAGGGATCAGTGGTGATACCCCCTTTATCATTTTTTATTGTATCTATTTGATTCTTCTCTCTTTTCTTCTTTATTAGTCTTTCTTTCTCTTGGCTGATTGCCCTGGCCAGAACTTCTGATACTACGTTGAATAGGAGTGGTAAGAGAGGGCATCTTTCTCTTGTGCCAGGTTTTTAAGGGAATGCTTCCAGCTTTTGCTCATTCAGTATGATATTGGCTGTGGGTTTGTCATAAATGGCTCTTATTATTTTGAGATACATTCCATCAATACCTAGTTTATTGAAAGTTTTTTAGCATGAAGGGGTGTTGAATTTGTTGAAGGCCTTTTCTGCATCTATTGTGATAATCGTGGGGTTTTCTTCATTGGTTCTGTTTATGTGATGGATTGTGTTTATTTATTTGCATATGTTGGACCAGCCTTGCATCCCAGGGATGATCATCCCTGAACAAGCTCTTTGATGTACTGCTGGATTAGGTTTGCCAGGATTTTGTTGAGGATTTTTACATCGATGTTCATCAGGGATATTGGCCTAAAATGTTCAATTTTTTGCTGTGTCTCCGCCAGGTTTTGGTATCAGGATGATACTGGCCTTATAAAGTGAGCTAAAGAGGAGTTCCTCTTTTTCTATTGCTTGAAATAGTTTTAGAAAAAATGGTACCAGCTCCTCTTTGTATCTCTGGTAGAATTCAGCTGTGAATCCATCTGGTCCTAAGCTTTTTTTAGTTGATAGGCTATTAATTACTGCCTCAATTTCAGAACTTGTTATTGTTCTATTCAGGGATTCCACTTCTTCCTGGTTTAGTCTTGGGAGGGTGTATGTGTCTAGGAATTTATCCATTTCTTCTACATTTTCTAGTTTATTTGTGTAGAGGTGTTTATAGTATTCTCTGGTGGTAGTATGCATTACTTTGGGATCAGTAGTTATCACCCCTTTATCATTTTTTATTGTATCTATTTCCTTCTCTCTTTTCTTCTTTATTAGTCTGGCTAATAGTCTATCTATTTTGTTGTTCTTTAAATAAAAAAAAAAAAACAAAACTCCTGGATTCATTGATTTTTTGAAGGGTTTTTCATGTCTCTATCTCCTTCAGTTCTTACCTGATCTTAGTTATTTCTTGTCTTCTGCTAGCTTTTGAATTTGTTTGCTCTTGCTTCTCTAGTTCTTTCAATTGTGATGTTAGAATGTTGATTTTAAATATTTTCTGCTTTCTCCTGTGGGCATTTTAGTGCTATAAATTTCCCTCTAAACACTGCTTTAGCTGTGTCCCAGAGATTCTGCTATGTTGTGTCTTTGTTCTCATTGGTTTTGAATAAATTGTTTATTTCTGCCTTAGTTTTGTTATTTACCCAGTAGTCACTTAGGAGCAGGTTGTTCAGTTTCCATGTAGTTGTGTGGTTTTGAGTGAGTTTCTTAATCCTGAGTTCTAATTTGATTACACTGTGGTCTGAGAGACTGTTTGTTATGATTTCTGTTCTTTTGCATTTGCTGAGGAGTGTTTTACTTCCAATTTTGTGGTTGATTTTAGAATAAGTGTGATGTGGTGCTGAGAAGAACGTATATTCTGTTGATTTGGGGTGGAGAGTTCTGTAGACGTCTATTAGGTCCATCCTTGCCTTTATCCCAATCATGGGGAGAAAGCACACAGGTTTTCACCATTAAGCATGATGTCAGCTGAGAGTTTTTATCTTGAATGAATGTTGAAATTGTCAAGTGATTTTCTGCATCTTTTGATATAACCACGCATTTTTTTTTCCTCCTTTAGACTGTTAATACAATGAATTACATTGATTGATTTTCCAGTGTTGAACCATTCTTGCATTTGTGGAGAGAAACCCCACTAGGTGATGATGTATTGTTCTTGTAATATATTGCTGGGTTAAATTGCTAAGATTTTATTTTTCAGAGATTTTTGCACCTGTGTTCATGAGGGATATTGGTCTATAATTATCTTTTCTTGTATGGTCATTGCTGGTTTTGATATCAGAGTAATGGTGGCTCTAGTTAGTTGTGACATGTACCCTCCTCTTCTTAGATGCTTAGTAGAATTCTACAGTGAAATTGCCTGGGCCAGGAGTTTTATTTTTCAGAGTAAGTTTGATTATGAAATTAGTTTCTTTAGTAGATATAAGACTGTTGAGGTTATTTATTTTATCTTGTGTACATTTTGGTAGGTTATATCTTTCAAGCAATTGGTCCATTTTATCTAACTTGTCATATTTGTGTACATAGAATTGTTTTTAATATTCCTTCATTGCCCTTTAATGTCTTGGTCTGTAGTCATATCTCCTCTTTCATTCCTGTTATCCATTGTAAGTGCCTTCTCTCTTTTACTTAATCATCAAGCTAGAGGTTTATTAATTTTATTGACTTTTTTCATAGACTCAGGTTTTTAGTTTAATTGATTTTCTCTGTTGTTTTGTTGCTCTCAGTGTTATTAATTTATTTTTCTTTATTATTTCCTTTTGTCTTTGCTTAGTTTTAGTGTCTTCTTTTTCTGGTTTCTTAAGATGGAAGCTTAAATTACTGATTAAGCTTGCTTCTTTTCTAGTATAAGCATTTAATGCTATTAATTTTTTTCTAAGTGCTTTTTGGGGCACATTTCACATATTTTGATTTATTTCTGTTTTTATTCAGTTCAAAATACTTTCTAATTTCTCTTCAGAGTGCCTCTTTGGGCCATGGATTATATGGTAGTGTGTAGTTTAATTTCCAAGTCTGGAGATTTTCCGAAACTCCTTAGTTACCAATTTTTAGTTAAATTATATTATAGTTAGAGAATATATTTTAGATAATTTCAATTCTTCTAAGTTTAACAAATTTATTCTATGGCCCAGGATATGGTCTGTCTTGGCGAATATTTCCATGTACACTTGAAAAAAAAGTGTATTCTGTAGTTGTTGAGTGGAGTGTTATGTAAGTGTCAACTAGAATTACTAGTTCATCAACCAACTACTTTGTTGATGATGTTGCTCAGGTTTCTATAGCCTTGCTGCTTTTCTATTTGTTCTATCAGTTACTTTGAGAGACAACTTGAAATGCATAAAAATAATTGTGGATTTATTTCTTCTTTTAATTCTATCAATCTATACTTTACTTATTTTGAAGCTGTGTTATCAATTGCATACACATTTAAAATTGTCATGTCTTCTTGAGGAACTGACCTTTTTACCATCATGTGGTGTCCCTTTTTGTCTCTGGTTATTTTCCTTTTTCTGAAATTTACTTTGTCTGATATTAAATACCCACACCAGCTTTTTTCTTCTAGTTAGTATTTGCATGTTATATCTTTTTCTCATAATTTCATTTTTAACCCCTGTATATCATTATGTCTTGAGTAAAATTCCTGTAGACAGCATACAGTTGATTAGTGTGTGTGTGTTTAAAAATCCAATCTAATTATCACTCCCTGGTAATTGTTTTGTTTAAACTATTTACATTTAATGTAATTACTGATATGGTTGCATTTTGGTGCAGCATTTTATTATTAATTTCTGTTCTCTTCTGTATTTTATTACCTTGGTTTTCTTTTTTGTGTTCTTTTGAGTTACTTACTTTTGAGAATCCCATTTTAATTTCTCTATTGCACATTTGACTATATCCCTTTCAATTGTTGTTTTCAGTGACTGTTGTAGGAAATGCGATACACACATCAAACTTTATACAATCTAATTAGCATCGATATCTTACCATTTCACATAAAATAAGGAATAAGTATACGTACATAATAATTTTAGTCTTCTTCCTTTTACAAAATTTTCATATGTATTACATTTACCTATTGAAAATCCCATCATACAGCATTATGCTTTTTGCTTTCAACAAAAATATATTGTTACACAAAATTATGGGACAAAAAATAGTCTATTTTATTTATGGAGACATTTACTATTTTTGTTGCTCTTTGATCATTATTGATGTTCTAGATTTCCTTTAGTTATTATTTCCTTTCCACTTGAATTTCTTTACATTTCTTTAAAGTTGATTTATTTAGCAATGAATTATCTTATTTTTCCTTCATCAGAGAACATCTTCCTTTTTTCCTTCATTCCTGAATGATAATCTCATTGGTTATAGAATTCTGGGTTGACAGGCAGGCCTTTTCTTTCAGCACTTTAAAAATGTTGTTTCACTGTCTTCTGGTCTTCATTGTTGTGGGAAGTCAGGGACCCCGAATGGAGGGACTGGCTGAAGCCATGGCAGAAGAACATAAATTGTGAAGATTTCATGGATGTTTATTAGTTCCCCAGATTAATACTTTTATAATTTCTTACACCTGTCTTTACTGCAATCTCTGAACATAAATTGTGAAGATTTCATGGACATCTATCACTTCCCCAATCAATACTGTTGTGATTTCCTATGCCTGTCTTTACTTTAATCTCTTAATCCCCTCATCTTCGTAAGTTGAGGATGTATGTCACCTCAGGACCCTGTGATGATTGTGTTAACTGCACAAATTGTTTGTAGAGCACATGTGTTTGAACAATATGAAATCCGGGCATCTTAAGAACAGGATAACAGTGATTTTCAGGGAACAAGGGAGATAACCTTAAAGTCTGGCTGCCTGTGGGCCGGGCAGGACAGAGTCATATTTCTCTTTATACTGAAAACGGGTAAGAGAAATATTGCTGAATTCTTTCCCCAGTAAGGAATATTAATAATTAACAGCCCTGGGAAAAGAATGCATTCCCAGGGCGTAGCCTCTAAAATGGCTGCCCTGGGAGTGTCTGCCTTATGCAGATGTAGATAGGGATGAAACATGTCCTAGTCTCCTGCAGTGCCCCTAGGCTTGCTAGGATTAGGAAATTCCAGCCTGCCGAATTCTAGTCAGACCGGTTCTCTGCTCTTGAACCCTGTTAAGATGTTTATCAGTGACAGTGCGTGCACAACGGGACATGGAACTTCATTAGTGATTCTAGTTTCACCCTGACCTTGTGATCTCACCCTGACCTTCTGCCTTGTGATATTTTGTTGCTCTTGAAGCATGCGATCTCTGACCCACACCCTATTCGTACACTCCCTCCCCTTTGAAAATTGCTAATAAAAACTCACTGGTTTTGCGGCTCAGGGGGCATCACGGAACCTGCTGACATGTGATGTCTCCCCCAGACACCCAGCTTTAAAATTTCTCTCTTTTGTACTCTTTCCCTTTGTTTCTCAAACTGGCCAACACTTAGGGAAATAGAAAAGAACCTACGAGAAATAACGTTGAATTATCGGGGGCAGGTTCCCCCGATACTCCATTATTCCTGATGAAAAATCAGCACACATTTGGATCTTTGTCCTCTAAATGTAATATATTGTTTTTCTTTACCTGCTTTCAAGACTTTATTTTTGATTTTCAGTAGTTTTAAAATAATACATACAGGCATGATTTCTTTGAGTTTATCCTTTTGGGGATTCACCAAGCTTCTTAGATTTGTAGGTTTTATTTTTCCTGGAATTTGGGAAGTGTTTAGTCAAATTTTTTTTGCACATACGTTTTTCTCCTCTCTTGCTGGAACTTTGATGAGATGAATGTTGTATCTTTTGATATTGTTCCACAGGCTCTTAAGCTCTGTTTTTTTTTTTAAAACTCTATATTTCAGATTGCATAGTTTCTATTGACCAAATTCACTAATTTGTTCATCTGTCATCCCTATTCTTCTATTGATCCCTTACAGTTTTTATGTATATTGCAGTTTATTTTTATTGTTGTATCTTTCAGTTTTATGATTTTCATTTCACTTATTTTTAGACCTTCTATTTATCGGAAGAGAACTGATATCTTTACATTTATTCCAAGATTGTCAACACTTACTTCATGTAGCACAATCATAATAGCTGCTCTAAAATCTTGCCTGATAATTGCAGCATTCGGTCACCTCGAGGTTAGCATCACTTGATTGCCTTTACCTTTGACAATTTCTTAGGTTTTTATGATTCCTTATACATTGAATAATCTTTGATTGCATTTGGGCATGTTCAATACTATGTTATGAGACTCTGAGTACTGTAAAATATTATAGAGAATATTATTTTTTTATTTTTTTTTTAGCTGGCAGTCAAACCTGTTGCATCTAGACTGCAAGTCGCAAGCCGACTTCTGTAAGCTATGGTTCTGATGTCATTTTAAAAAGGCCATTGTGGTGATCTTCTGGTTTTTACTCTTTTGTACATTCTTGGTGCCAGTTTGGGCAGTGATCTATGGTGTAGTTGAGTTCATAAAGCCTTTCCTGTGTTCATTACATCTGATTTCACATATGAGCAGCTTGGGACTGAGCCCAGGACTTTAGAGATTTAAAAATCCCCTTTTCCAGCTTCATCATCTCTGTAGTTCCCTCTAATTCCCAGAAGCCCTTTTCCTGGTGGTCTAGCTAGAATCCCAGAGCATCAGCCTTCCCACATTTTTATGTACTTCTTGTGACTGGGCCTCATTTGGGACAAAGTCGTGGGAGAAAGAGCCTGTGGGGCTGCTACTGCTGCCTCTACTGACAACATCTTTGCCCAATATAGTGCAGGGAGAGTAAAAAGGGGCTTCTCCACTTCACAGTGGTAACCTCTGTCATACCAGTGAAGGATGGCATGACTTTTGTTTGCTGTCACTCAAAATGGCTTAGGGCCACCTCCATCTTGTTTGGAGCAGTAGACTCCTGTTTTGTTGTTCATGTTTGAGAGTGAAAAGGGTTTTGTTCTACACTGGCCCTCACTCCTGCTTCTCTGGCTAGAGAGAGTGAACTTCTCTTGAATCTTACTTTATCTGTACCTGTTAGTAGTTTTGATTTTTGTCTGCCACAGAGTTTAAGCCAGGATATAGAAGACAGGGGACAAAACAAACCAACAGGCAACTTATTGCTGATTGGTCCTTTGAGTACTGAATTCTATATTCAGACTACCTGGTCTTATCTTCCTTTCAGAGTCTTCTGAGAGCTGTTTTATGTATTTGGTGCAGAGTTCTTAGTTGTAATCAGTCGAGGAGGTAGGATGGAGTTATTTACTCCATTTTTACTGAAACTGGAACTCATCTGCTTTGCGTTTTACAAGTACATTGTATTTATGATATGAAAATGTGTATCTGGTAGGGAGTATTTTTAAAAATGCAGATTCTCAGGTCCTATCCTTAGACAAAATAAATCAAAATATTCTGGGAGTGGAGACTAATAACCTATATTTTATGGCATATCCCTATATGGGATTCTGATGGAACGGTCAGGTTTGGTACCTACTTTTTCTCATTTGCAGATGAGAAAATAGAGACCTAGGTTGTATTCTGTTCTTATCCAGTTTTTTCTTTATTACCCATGTTTTTTCATTTTACCCTCTGAGCCATGTTTTGTGCTAATAGGGAATATTTTCCCACTGTATCAAGAACCAAGCTTGTTAGCACAACTGTAGGTGTTTAAACCACAAGGCAGCGGAAGAGGAGAAAGGGGTAAAATTGGTTGTGTGTGATAGTTGAATTTGGTTTCTTATAAACATTTTCCATTGTGAAAGCTTCATAGCCAATCAGAAGAGAAAGATCATTTTACAGAAATTCATGGAATTAAAAACTTGGGACAAATTATCCAATTGAGATATAAGGAATAGACCCGAATCCCAGACAGGGAGAGAACTAGAAAAGAAATTTTCAGATTTGAGCTGAGGACATAAGAGGACAATGGGGAGGAAGAGCTGATAAATATCTAAATGTTAGAATAGAGGCAAAAATAGGACTGGTTGAGCTACCTGTGAAATTAGTTACAATACGAGTGAACATCATAATTAATAAGTGAAGCTATATCAATCTTGTTTAATTTAATGGGACTCCTTACTTGTTTGTTCCCTAATATATATCATCTTGCATACTATGGATGGCTTTGTAGATTGTATGCCACACAACTCCATAAGGCACCCTATGCATATATTAGAATCCCTGGAGTTGTATACAACTGCATGTGCTACCCTTTCTTGTAGCTCCAAAGGTTTTTGCTTGTTTGTTTTCACTAAACAGTAAAGTGGTACCTCTTCTAGATAATTGAGTGTGTACTATAATTGAAAGGCAGTAGAAGAGGATGAGTGGAGAAAAGCAAAGTGGAGGGGCCTTAGTGTTAATCAATTGTAGGATGTATGGGGTTCTAGAAATAGTGAGAACTTATAACCTGAACTCATTAAATTCTCTACTACCACAGTTTCTTCCCCCTTCATCACCCCTCTGCAACCATCCCACGGAACAGACTTCTAAAGGAAACATTTGGCCAGAGGACAAGGCCCAGCAAATATATACTCTTTTTACTATTATTCCAGTATAACTTCTGGTGAGCCAAATTGAGTGACATGGAAGACCCTTTTGTCTAGAACTAAACGTTTTCTTTCCGACCATCCTGTGCTAACACCCAAACTTTAGTCCTTCAAATCTTACCCTGCAGGAAAAGATAGACTCATAGCATGAAAAGTAGAAGGTAAATTGAAAATTGGAGGTGCAGTGGAGTGGTGTGAAAAACCTTTTATAAGGCTTGTTTTTCAAAATACAATCCTCTATAAACATTAGGGTCACCTGTTTCCTTTTTGCCAAAAGAGGCTTATTCCTGAGTTTCACCACCGGAGAGTTTCTGATTCCATAAGTGTGGATTTGGGATCAGGAATCTGTACTTTTCACAGGCTTTTCAGGTTATTTGTAGGAACTTTAAAGTTTGAGAGGGAGGAGGACAGTATCATAATATTGGAGGAAAGTTGACCTTATTTACCCACCTTACCTTGATTATAACACAGACCCCTGATTATTCATTGAACTGAGTAAACCTAGAAAACTAAGAATAATTTAGTATTATGTATATAAGGGCAGTCAGGGGTACTATCTTAGTAATACAATACTTGTCCAATTCTTACCGAACAATTAGCTCAGAAAAGACAAATTATTTTGGTAATTATAGATAAGTTACCTTACAGTTTATGTTTGCATTTGTGTTTCTTTTTACTTTTAGAACTTTATTGAAGAAAAAAGAATGTAAACAGTTTGTTTCTCCTTATTCATTCTTTTCTTTTTAGAGTTTCACTTATTTTAAATATTTTTTTCCTTTTTATTTTTACACATTTATGGGGTAGATATGCAATGTTGTTACATGCACAGACTGCATAGTGGTCAGGTCAGGGCTTTTAGGGTATCTGTTATCTTAACAACATACATTGTACCCATTAGTCAATTTTTCATCATCCTCCCCTCTCCCACTCCCTCACTCTTCTGTGTCTTCATTATTTATCATTCCACTCTCTATGTCCATGTTACCACATAAAATAATTTTCTGTAGTTTTTCTAATACGTAGCATACAAATAGATGGAGTTATCAAGGGGAAAAGACAGTGGAGAAAGGAGATTTTTAATATTGGCAGGACTGAGTCACATGGGGCTTCAGGATTTACTTAGATTTCACATATAAATTAGAAGACTATTTTATTACTTCTAGTTAGCATGTAGTGTCTTCACACATCACATTGCTACTTAGCACTGATTTTTTTTTTTTTTTTTTTTAAGACAGCGTTTCACTGTTGTCATCCAGGCTGGAGTGCAGTGGCGCTATCTCGGCTTACTGCAATCTCCACCTCCTGGGTTCAAGTGATTCTCCTGCCTCAGCCTGCCAAGTAGCTGGGATTACAAGTGTGCACCACCATGCCTGGCTAACTTTTTTTATATTTTTAGTAGTCGGGGTTTCAGCATGTTGGCCAGATTGGTCTTGAACTCCTTACCTGAGGTGATCCGCTTGCCTCGGCCTCCCAAAGTTCTGGGCAAAGTTGTATTTTCGAGGCACATTTTCTATCACAAAAATGATCTAAAAGAATATTTTGGTTTTGTCAAGACAAACATTTGCAAGTCACTTGTGGGAACCTAAAAAATTAATGTATGTATTATAAAATAGTCTTTTACTTACCCTTTGTCTGAGAAATTTCACTTCTAGATATTTACCCCAAATAATGAAAATGCATGTTCACAAAATACAATTACAAGAACAATCATAACAGCCTTAGTTATAATACTGTAAAACTTGAAAGAACTTAAATGGTTAACTTTAAGAGAATAGATAAATAAATTGTGGTATATTCATAGAATGAAATACTAGAAAGAAAAAAAAGGAAGAAACCACTGATACACGCATCATCATGGATGAATCTCACAAACCTTATTCTGAGTGAAAGATCCCAGACACAAAAGACCATATGCTCTGCAATTCTATTTATGAAGTCCTAGAATTGGCAAAACTAATCTGTGGTATGGAAAAAATTCAGAACAATGATTGTCTCTGGGTTGAGAGTGTAAATTGATTGGAAATGTACCTTAGGGAACTTTCTGAGATGCTGAGAGTATTGTAAATCTGGATAGGGAATATGGGTTATATGGGCACATTATATTTCTCATATGGTATTCGCCAAAATTACACAGTTAAGATTTTTACCTTCTTATATATATATGGATATATAAATTTTACTTCTACAAAGAATGTTATAGAAATAATAATTGAGTTAGGAATAGAGGAAAATGTAAGAAACAAGAATGACAGAATGTTGTAGTTGTTGAAGCTGGATGATAGATATGTTGGGTTTGTTATACTAGTCTGTTTACTTTGCATAGGCAGAACATTTTTCATAATAAAACATTTAAAAGGTTGCACACGGTGGCTTGTGCCTGTTGTCCCAGAGCTTTGGGAGGCTGAGGCAGGCGGATCACGAGGCCAAGAGATCGACACCATCCTGGACAACATAGTGAAACTCCGTCTCCACTAAAAATACAAAAACTAGCTGGGTTTGGTGGCGCATGCCTGTAATCCCAGCTACTCAGGAGGCTGAGGCAGGAGAATTGCTTAAACCAGGGAGTGGGAAGTTGCTGTGAGTCAGAGGTTGCAGTGAGCCGAGATCATGCCACTGCACTCCAGCCTGGCAACAGAGCGAGACTTAAAAAAAAAAAAAAAAAAAAAAAAAAGCTTAAAAACTAGGCTGGACATCTCTGATTCTGATCAGATTTTTTTGGTCTATATGATTTTTTGTTGTTGATCTACTCAAAATTGTGATGTTTCAGTATTAATATAAGGAAATAAAAAATAGGGAGTATCATTAATCGATAAACTCTGAAATAATTTGTGCCTGCATTTTACAAACTCCATGCATGCTAGACTTATCTTCTAGCCTTCAGTTTTTATTAGTTGAAAGCTTTTATAAAAGTTATTTTAGGAATCAAACAAATGAATACTGTACTTGAAAGAGTCTGAGGACATTGTTAAAGTTTCCATGAGGAGTTGAAGTGGTAATTCTTGTTCTTAATAATAGCCATACTCTTTAATATCTGTCTTAGTTTGTTTGGGCTACTATAACAAAAAACCATAGACTGGTGTCTTCTAAACAACAGAAATTTATTGCTCACAGTTGCAGAGGAGGAGAAATTCAAGATCAAGTCACCAGCAGATTCTGCATCTAGTGAGGACCTGCTTCCTGGTTCATAGATGGCACATTCTTGCTGTGTGTGTCCTTATGTGGTGGAAGGGGGATGGCAGTTCGCTGGCATCTCTTTTATAAGGGCACTAATCCTATTTATAAAGACTCTTCCTCCATGACCTAATCACCTCCCAAAGGCTCCATCTCCTAATATCATCACAATGGTGATTAGGTTCTAACACATGAATTTGAAGGGACACAAACATTCAGACCAGAATAATATCTGTGCTTTGCAACCCTTCATGGTTGTTTTTGTTTATTTGTTTGTTTTTTTGACAGAGTCTCATGCTGTCACCCAGGCTGGAGTGCAGCAGCGCGATCTCGGCTCACTGCTGCAACCTCTGCCTCCCGGATTCATGCAATTCTCCTGCCTCAGCCTCCCGAGTAGCTGGGAAAACAGGCGTGTGCCACTAAGCCTGGAAAATTTTTGTGTTTTTTTTTTTTTTAAATAGAGACATGGTTTCACCATGTTGGCCAGGCTGGTCTTGAACTCCTGACCTCATGATCCACCTGCCTTGGCCTCCCAAAGTGCTGGGATTACAGGCGTGAGCCACCATGCCCAGCCCACTCATGGTTATTATGGTGATCACTCAGAAAGAGATCATTATGGCCATCAGTTTGCTTCAGAGTAGAATGTCTTCAGGTTCAGTGTAGTATCTGCACATAGCAGACAACTGAAGATTTGTTGACTGAGTCGCTAGTAGACAAGAGAAATACCCAGACACTGTGACCACCAATAAACTTGATTTCCCTTTTGCCTTATAAGAGGATGTTCTCAGTTTAACTGGACAGCCTATATCCCCACAACCATCCATGCCTTGGGCTGTGGTACTTCAACGGCCATTTGTTTAGTAGTGGATACAAAGTATTTGTGAACATTTCCCAGTTGCGTGAATTATTTAACCTTCTTTTAGCTCCCTTTCCTCATTTGTAAAATGAGATTAATACTAGTACTTACTTCATAGGAGTCTTATAAAATTAAATGAATCAATATGTATAACGCACTTACAACAGCACTTGAGACATAGTACCATGAGAGTGCTTATTAGAATCATCATCATTATTATTACTATTATTATTTACCATGATTAATACTGATCTTTGTTGTTGTTTTTCAAGCGAGAGCTCTTATTGTCTAAGTTAAGCCGCATGTTCCCTTTAAATGTCCAAGCAACCTAGTATCTTCTGGCTGTGTGGAGTTGGCTTTAGCAATTTCTTGGTATGAAATCACCACCTATTCCTGTAATTCTATTCTCTTTTGGATCTTGATAACCCTACAATACCACTGCTATGGCCTTAGCCCCTAAAAAGTGGTTTTGTTGGGGCCTGCTAAGAATTATAACCCTCGGAGGGGAATCTACAAAAACGTGGGGACTTTGAGGAACATGGACCACTCCATTCACTTGAGGGGCACTTAAACTCCACAAAATTTCCCAAAGACCACGCTGAAAATCTTGGATAGATTTTCTATCCAAGAGTCTTAGATGGAGAGGGACTCACTCTTATGTCAACAAGGCTCTCTGAATAATAAAAATATGTGGCTCTTTTATACCCATAAATCGTGACTTTAGAGGCAGAGAGGCTCAGACGGTATGAGGCTTCTTCCGGAATGAAGGGGTTTATTTATGCTGTTCAAATTTAGGATTAAGGTTAGCGTTAGGTAACTTCATGGTTATCTGTGATGTGGGTCTCTAACTGAGAATTTCTGCAGCCTCTCTAGATGCCAAAGTAGCATCACTTAAATTAAAGGCCTCAACCTCTGGATGCTTATCACTAAATTTGCCTGTGGTGATCACATTCATGATGAGAGATTTGTTTATTCCCACAAAAAATGCAGCCTGGAACCTAACCCAGCAGCTAAACCCAGACTAGCCTTGTCATCCTATGAGGGTTGGAATTATCTACCTGGATGGGGTTGTCCACATTTACAGGGCAGGGTTCCCAGACCCTAAGTGTGATTTCCAAGAGTTTCTTCTGGCTGTCTTTGCTGTAAGGGCCCCCAAGTATGGGCAATTCTTTTGCTTGCAAATGAGAATCCAAACATTCCTGTGTTTTCTCTGCTTCTCAAAATCATCTACGCATTGAGCAAGCTGCCTTTTGAATTATAACATCATTTATATTTTAGTTCATATGATATTTATGATTGTATCTTCTCTGTTCATGGTCTGTTTCCCTTTCTTCCTCTCTGTCCAATTCACAGTAATTATCAAAATGGGTTAAAATATTTTTACAGGGAGGAGAGATTGAAACCAGCAAAAGTAAATACAGTAAAAGGGAAACTAGGTAGCCTTAGGCAGGTACCTTTGATTAATTTTGCAAAGTTGTTATGCATGAATTGCTTGTATGCAGTGTAAGCAAGAATAGAAGTTTATGCGCTATTAACATTTTCTTATGAAAGTAGGAAACTGACTGGCTATTCTATGATTCCTGAGGTTCCTCTGGGTGGTGGGGGTGGGGGGGAAACACCTTACTCTTCATGTCAGGAATGGTTTCTACTGTAGACCTTACTGAAAGCTGCCTGTAATGCATACCACATGCTCTTTCTTGTCTGACCTGTCCTAGGTTCAGTTTTCTATATTGGGTTCTCAGTTGTTCAACACTTATGAAACGGACATGTCTCAGCTGGTAGCAAAGACAGCGAGAAACATTTAGAGAGTGGCAAATAATTGACAAACATGAAGATACTGAGCCCTTCCTTTCATGTTGCCACCAACTGTTAGCAAGTTGGCCTGCCAGAAAATAAAGAGTAAGCTTTACAGACAGTTTCTGACTCACCTGTAATCCCAGCACTTTGGGAGCCCAAGGCAAGCAGGTCCCTTGAGCCCAGGAGTTCAAAGCCAGCCTGAACAACATGGTGAAACCCCGTCTTTACTAAAAATACAAAAATTAGCTGGGTGTGGTGGTGCGTGCCTATTGTCCCAGTTACTCGGGAGGCTGAGGCGGGAGAATCACTTGAACCCGGGAGGTGGAGGTTGTGGTGAGTCAAGATCTCACCACTGCACTCCAGCCTGGGTAACAGAGTGAGACCCTGTCAAAAAAAAAAAAAAAAAAAAAAAAAAAGGGTCTGTAAAACTCAAACTTTGGGTGATACTTTCATAAAGATAAAAGGAGTAAGACAGAAACTGGTAATACCGGGAATCAAAACCAGGAGGCACATCACTAGAGACCCTCATGCCAATAAATTGAAAATTTAGAGGAAGTGGACAAACAGTAAAATACTTCAATATGCTGAAAAACTTAAAACACTGAAACCTGAGGGCAGATGTACAAACATGATCTGAACTGTATATATGAAATAAATGCAATCAGTAATTAAATAATTTTGACACTATGTTTTTATATGTTACACAGAAGCCAGTTATTTGGACCTGGTGCATGTAGTCCCAGCTACTCACTGAGTAGCTGAGAGACGAGAATGGCTTGAACCTGGGAGGTGGCGGTTGCAGTGAGCTGAGATCACCTCACTGCATTCCAGCAGGGGCGACAGAAAGAGACTGTCAAAAAAAAAAAAAAAAAAAAAAGAGAAAGAGAGAAAAGAAAATTCCGGACTCATCTCTTGTGTTGCAGGTGATTTGTGCTTTTGAATAAATGACAGAAATGCCTGGAGCCCCTTTCCCTGGCAGGCAGTGATTAATCTAGAGAAGTACATGTAAGTCCTTAGTGAATTTTAAGGGTTAACAAGATATTGATGCTAAAGAGTGTCAGTCCCTTTCCCTATTCCATTACTTAATAAAGGAGAGATGTCTCTGCAGGGATCTTACTGGCAATTAGAGAATGCATTTGCCCTTAGTATTATTTCAATAACTATTAAACCTCAACGGACTTCATTGTTTGTGTTTGTAGTTGTAACTCACATGATATACTCTACAAACCTGGTACAAATATGGACATACTTTTTGTATACAGGTTGAGTATCTCTTATCCAAAATGCTTGGGGTGAGAAGCATTTTGGATTTTTTGAGTTTTTGAATATTTGTATATACACAATGAGATATCTTAGGGATGGGACCCAAGTCTAAATATGAAGTTCATTTATGTTTCATGCACACCTTATATGCATAGCCTGAAGGTAATTTACTATTTAAAATAATTTTGTGTATTAAAGAACGTTTTTTTTGTTTGCTTGTTTGTTTTTGAGACAGAGTCTCACTTTGTCACCCAGGCTGGAGTGCAGTGGCGTGATCTCAGCTCACTGCAACCTCCACCTCCCGGGTTCAAGTGATTCTCCTGCCTCAGCCTTCTGAGTCGCTGGGATTACAGGCATGCACCACTCTGCCTGGCTAATTTTTGGTATTTTTAGTAGAGTTGGGGTTTCACCACGTTGGCCAGGCTGGTCTCGAACTCCTGTCCTCAGGTGATCTGCTTGCGTCGCTAAAGAAAGTTTTGACTGTGACTCATCACATGAGGTGAGGTCGAATTTTCCACTTGTGGTATCATGTTGTCACTTTAAAAGCTTTGCATTTTGGAGCATTTCAAATTTTGGATATTGGGATTAGGGATGTTCAACCTGTATTTTCATTTAACTGCTCAAGGCTGCATTCTTTTGAAGTACAGTTTCTCGCTTTCTCCCAAGACCCTTCCTTTCTCCTCCCCTCCCCACATGTAGTCTGGGAATGCAAGAGCTTATGATCTTAGTTGAAGTCAACCTGGTTTTCACAGTCAAGTGGAGAGAGAGCTGGGCCTGATCAGTGGACTACGGTCCATGCTTCTGGAATCCATAATGTGTAGTTATTGAACACTCATCCTGCATGGTCCAGCAGGGATGCTTGTCGACTGAGGTAGTGAGGCTTTGGTGACCAGATTCTGGAAAATGATGCCATGATCTTTCCTGGGCAGACCAAGTCATTATCACAATGTGGAATCAACCAGTGTGCCCTATGATGGTTGTTTGCTCTTCACACACATTCATTATCCTGTCTCCCCACCACCCCCAAGGTTTAAATTGGCCCCTAGAGTGTCAGGACAGGTTTAGCTATTCATCACCTATTGAAGCCCGCACTGTGGTTCCACTTCATTCCTTGGGGATTCACACCCTGGAAGTTGAGCATCTTTTACTATTAGACATTGAAAACACAATACAATGAATATGATGATACCCATTTTCTCTGGCATCTGAGATCCTGGACAACTCTTTAGGGCAACACTACCTTCAGGGCCATCAGAGTGCTTTTTCACTTTTTTCCTGCTAGAGACAGGGGGAAAAAACTGTACACATACACTATAGTATATAGTATAATTCAATATATATGGGTTAAAAAGGCTTTTGTGGTCCAACATGGTGATCTACCTAGTGCATCTATTATTATATTTATAGATACGTGCACCCGGTCCAAACAATTGGCTTATGTGTAACATATAGAAACATAGTGTATTAGTTTCTTGGGCCTGCGGTAACAAATTACCACACTCTTGGCAGCTTAAAGCAACAGGAATTTATTCTCCCACAGTTCTGGAGGCCAGAAGTCCAAAGTCAGTTTTATTGACTTAAAATCAAGACGTCAGCAAGGGCACACGCCTCTCCCTCTGGAGTCCCTAGGGGAGAATCCGCTCCTTGCCTCTTCCAACTTCTGGTGGCTGTAGGCATGCCTTAGCTTGTGTCAGCATCCCTCCAGTCTCCGCCTCTATGGTCACATGGCCTTCTTCTCTTCCATGCATGTGAAATCTCCACTGGGCTTTGTCTTACAGGGATATTTATGAATAATACAGGATAATTTCCCCATCTCAAGATTTATAAACTAATCACATCTGCAAAGCCTTTGCCATATGAGGTAACCTCAGAAGTTCCAGGGATTAGGATGCGGACATACATTTTGGTACCATTATGTAGCCTATGGCATGTAGCTAATTTAAATTTAAGATTGACTATGTAATACATCCCACTCATCTTTTCCTTATTCACAGAAACTCATGACACTAAGAAATACTTACCATGTACATACTGACCGACTGGACAATGAAAATGAAGACTGAAATGGCATTATTCAACAAAAGCTGTTAGTAACTCTACAATATGCTTCTGAGACAGATAAGCTTGATCAGTTATAACCATTTGTAAACACTGAAAGGGATTGCTTGAGTATCTTGGTATCTCTGGGAATAATTTGGTGATAAAAAAAACCCCAGCAAAACATAAATCAATAGAAAAACGTACAGAGTGTTTAGAAAAAGAAACATTGCTATATATTGATTACCCACTTTCTCCCTGGTTTAAATTCAAGCACTGCGGAATATGTTAAATAAGCACATTTAGCATACTCAGTTTATAAAAGTGTCTTTTGTCAGTTTGATGCAAAACGACATTGGGGGAAATAAAAAATAAAATCCAGAATTAATGTTCCAAACTGCAATTGCCGAAAGCGGGGAGGGATAGTGAAAAACCCCAAATAGAAATGACACTTAAAAATAAATCCTTGAGTGACTTCCAGCCTGTCTGATATCTGCTTCCTAAAGCATAGAGCATTTGTTGTCTCGCATCTGAAATAGATGGTTTTGTTTTGCTGGAGCTTACACATATGTACATTTGTTTATACTCTGAAGGTGATTCTTCATCATAAGGTATTGGAAACAGATTCTTCAGGGAAAACATCTGTTCAGCTATAATGCTAGCATCTGCCAAGTTAGGTGTGCTGAGAAAAAAGAACTTTATCTTAGTGGTTCAGGGACCTCAAATTTACAAGCTGACAAAATATCAAACACAGACAAGCTGCATCTTTCCTCCGTTACTCCTGCACATAGTCTGGAACTATATCCAGAATCCTAGCCTAGCCCTGGCTAAATTTGGGAAAGTTACTTAACCTCTCTGAGCTTCCATTTCTTAATTTGTAATATAGGGACAATTATTTCAGATTTGGATATAAATGGACAAGATGTGTAAAGGTGCCACTACAACTTGAAAATATGTACTCTTAGAACTGTTTAGAATGAATCACAAAATAGTTCATACTGACCTGGTTAAACCTGGGGAGTAACTAACCCTTTGATAAAAATCCCCCATGGGAAAATGCTCTTTGCCTTCAAAGTACTGTAATCTACATATATCCTTAAATTAATCCAGTTCTCTTTACTCCAACAGAATCTACTGGCCTCCCTCACCTTTTTAAAAAATTTTTATTTATTTATTTATTTTATTATACTCTAAGTTCTAGGGTACATGTGCACAACGTGCAGGTTTGTTACATATGTATACATGTGCCATGTTGGTGTGCTGCACCCATTAACTCGTCATTTACATTAGGTATATCTCCTAATGCTATCGCTCCCCCCTACCCCCTCCCCACAATAGGCCCCGGTGTGTGATATTCCCCTTCCTGTGTCCAAGTGATCTCATTGTTCAATTCCCACCTATGAGTGAGAACATGCGGAGTTTGGTTTTCTATTCTTGTGATAGTTTGCTGAGAATGATGGTTTCCAGCTGCATCCATGTCCCTACAAAGGACATGAAGTCATCCTTTTTTATGGCTGCATAGTATTCCATGGTGTATATGTGCCACATTTTCTTAATCCAGTCTGTCACTGATGGACATTTGGGTTGATTCCAAGTATTTGCTATTGTGAATAGTGCCGCAATAAATACACGTGTGCATGTGTCTTTATAGCAGCATGACTTATAATCCTTTGGGTATATCCCCAGTAATGGGATGGCTGGGTCAAATGGTATTTCTAGTTCTAGATCCTTGACGAATCACCACACTGTTTTCCACAATGGTTGAACTAGTTTACAGTCACACCAACAGTGTAAAAGTGTTTTATTTCTTCTCCTTCACCTTTAATTTGTGCTCCCTGCCATAAAAGTGGTGAGCAAGTTGAGTACTTTCCAGAATTTGCAGAAGATTTATAAGTCCTGAGCTTATGAAGCTTCAGCACTCACTCCATTCCCATTCCACAAATGTTTTCTTAGTGTTTGTATGGGGCAAGACATTTGGTCCTGAGTAGAATTTTGGTGCTAGCAAAAGCAACTATTGGTTGTAAAATGTGTTCTCTTTTCTGTTTCCCTTGATCAACCATTATCTAATTCTGCATTATGCATTTAACTCTGTGCTAACAACTTCCTTTGCTTCTTATTCTCCGTTGTTCTTGTGTCCACTGTAATGCAGATCCAGATTGTTGTCATTCCTGGAGGCCACAATGAGGTGCCAATTTAGAAACTTAGAAAAACTTAGAGAAAATTAAAATAATATTTCTGTTTGAGAATTCAACTTTAAAGGTCATATGTAATAGATCAGAAGGAAGGAAGAGTTGTGTAAAGAGGCAGCATGGCTCTAGGGCCAGCAAGGCTGGACGGCAACCAGACCTGTTATGTTAACATTTCTGAAAAACAAAACAGCCTTGATAGTAGTGCCAAAGGGAGTCATACACAGTCAGGACCCTTGTAAGTACAGTAGAGAAGAAATCTGGGCCAAACTGGCTGGTAGGTACAACATTCTTGGCAAGACTCTCCATGTGCTGAGTGAGGAAGCTCAGGCTATATCAGCTGAGGAATATTTCTCACCTAAAGTCTTTCTTTGAATCCATAGTTATCAAGACCTCTTGTCTCCATACAGAGGGGGAATATACTGATCTGCTGCGTTGAGCCTTCTATTACACTTGACATTTGAATTTCTGATGGTAAATAGATGAGTCAGCATATTTTCGGGTGTACCATTTTAGTTCCATGAGCTTGAAGAGTATAAGGACAACCCTCAGGGTTCCTGGGTCTGCTACCTAAGTCATAGGCCTTATTTGATGATACTGTTGCCTACTGCTTTTTAATTTTGACAAAAAATAACCTCTTGCCTAGATTGCAACATCACTTTCCAAATGAATTTTCCATTTTCCTGCCTCTTCAAGTCTATACTGTGCCTAACCCCAAATGCTTCTTTCCCAGAATTTGCATTTCATCATAGCACCTACTCAAGAAACTACTATGATTGATTGCTCTCCCAAATAACTTGAAGAGGCATGTAAAAGATCCTCACCAAAGAATGTTTTATCCCATCCTAACTGCCAAACTACCAGAAATTTTACCATCAGAGCTTTATTCCTTTTAGTTTAAGGCCCAGAATTTTGGACCATTCTGTTTCCATTATCTTCTGGCCTCCATTGTTTCTGATGAGAAGTCAGATACCATTCTTATTTTTATTCCTTTGTATATAAATATGCTTTTTCTCCTTTGGCTACTTTTAAGATTTTCTCTTTATCTCTAGTTTTCAACAGTTAGACTATGATGTGCCAATGTTTGGCTTCCTTTGTGTTTACATTGATTGGGGGGTCACCAAGCTTCCTGAATATCTAGGTTATTTTTCTCTATTAAATGTGGGAAAATTTTACTCAATTTATCTTCAAATAGTTTTTACGCACTATTGCCTCTCTTCTCTCTATTTGGGACTCCAATTACATTTGTGTTAGTCTGCTTGATACCATCCTGCAGATCACTGTGCCTCACTTTATTGTTTTTTCAAATTATTTTTCACCTTGCATTTCAGTTTGGGTAATTTTATTGTCCTGTCTTCAATTTTACTGATTCTTCTTCTGTTGGTTCCAATCTGATATTAAAGCCATTCTGTGAATTTTTTATTTTTGATTTTTTTTAGTGCTAGAATTTTTATTTGGCTCTTTTATTCAACAGTTTAAGAATCTCTCCTGAAAATAATTTGTATTAGTCCATTTTCATGCTGCTGACAAAGACATATCGAAGACTGGGAAGAAAAAGAGGTTTACTTGGACTTACAGTTCCACATGGCTGGGGAGGCCTCAGAATCATAGCGGGAGGTGAAAGGCACTTCTTACATGGCAGTAGCAAGAGAAAATGAGAAAGAAGCAAAAGTGCAAACCCCTGATAAACCCAACAGATCTTGTGAGACTTATTCACTATCACGAGAATAGCACAAGAAAGACTGGCCCCCATGATTCAGTTACCTACCCCTGGGCCCCTCCCACAACACATAGGAATTCTGGGAGATATAATTCAAGTTGAGATTTGGATGGGGATACAGCCAAACCATATCATGATTGTTCTACCATTTATCCATTTTCCCCTGTAAATTTTTAACATATTTATTATAGTGACTTAAAAATATTGGTTAATTCTAACATATGGATCACCTGTGCATTTTTTATATTAATGGATTTTTTAAACATATTTCCAGTTTTTTCATTTGTATATCTAGTAATATTTTATTGTACACTTAATGTACATTATAGAGATTCTGGATTCTAGTTTCCTCTTCTGAAGAGTGTTGAGTTTGTGTTGGTAGGCCGTTAAGTTACTGGTGGAGCACCTTGATATTTTGAAGACTTGGTTTTAGGCTTCATTAAGTCAGATCTATTTTAGTTTTGCCTTTTGTCCTTGGATAAATCCCTTCACCCTGGCATGTGATGGAATTATAATGGAAAGTCCTAGGTGTTTACCAAGCCCTTCCAATTTGAGAGTACTCAAACTCCAAACTCTTTCTCCTCTGCAGGGGGCAGTTGGTAAAATTGATATTCAATGTTTCATCTTTCCAGCTGTCTTCCTCATGTATTACAATTCAGAAGTCAGTCATGGATTTGAGGAATGTTTGCATGCAAATTTTGTAGCTTCTCTCTTTGAAACTCCTTCTTTCTGGGATTTCCTTCTTAATTCTCAGTTTCTCTGTCAGGTCCAAAGTTTGTCCTCTGAATCTTCATGTCGAGAAAACTCAAGCTTTTTGTTTTAGCCATATTCTGGAGATTTTTGAGAACTGAGGACTGTCCTAAGAAAAAACATATAAATATGAATCTCAGCAGTGTGATTCCCCTTTTACACAGGCCAAATTTCCTCTACTTTCTTCCTGCCCAGTGCCTCCAAACAATTCTTTTATGTTTTTCAGAGTTTATAGTTGCTATCATCAGAAGGGCTAGTTCAGTACCAGTTATACCACTATTACTAGAGGTCCTGAGCCTCCTCTTTAACATTATAAATCAAGCTTGTCCAACCCACAGCCTAGAACAGCTTTGAATGCAGCCATATACAAAATTGCAAACTTTCTGAAAACATTATGAGATTGTTTTGCAATTTTTTTTTTTTTTAGTTCATCAGTATCATTAATGTTCATGTATTTTATGTGTGGCCCAAGATAATTCTTCCAATGTGGCCCAGGGAAGCCAAAAGATTGCACACCCCTGTAATGTAAACTATCCCTAGAGTGGTTAATGCATTGTATTAGTCCGTTTTCACACTGCTATAAAGAGCTTCCCTGAGACTGGGTAACTTATAAAGGAGAGGTTTAATTGGCTCACAGTTCCACATGGCTGGGGAGGCCTCAGGAAACTTACAAGCATGGCAGAAGGGGAAGCAGGTGCCTTTTTCACAAGGTGGCAGGAGATAGAAAGTGTGTGAAGGAAGAACTGTCAAACACTTATAAAATCATCAGATCTCATGAGAATTCACTCACTCATAAGAGCAGCATGGGGGAAGCCGCCTCCATGATCCAATCACCTCCCACCAGCTCCCTCCCTTGACACATGGGCATTATAGGGATTACAATTTGGCATGAGACTTGGGTGGGGACACAGAGCCAAACCATATAATGCATAAAACTTATTGCCTATTAATACATTTTTAAGAGAGAAGCTGGGGTTCTTTTTGATTTCTAAACCGTGACCACCTGTCCCCACTGACCAACTGTTTGCTGCCTGCCTCATCTGCCTACCCACAGTGGATATTTTGGCACAAAAGGAGCTTGTGGGAGTGATGTTTATAAAGTGGTATGAATTATAGGGACTGACCAACCACCATGAGGTTAACTGAATGAGCACTGAAAATAACACACTATGCTAATGGAACTCTATGGGAGGCCAGAGAATGTAAAAATTTGGAACAAATGCTTTGGTGTCAGATGTTTTGGGTTTGATTTTGAAGCAATTTGCTTAGCTTCTCTGTCCCCATTCTTTTATCTGTAAAATGAGGTTATTATCTTACATGGTCATTGTGAGAATTTAACAAACAGATATATACATATGTGTGTGTGTGTGTGTGTGTGTGTGTGTATATATATATATATATAGCTAAGTACAATACCTGTTATGTAGTAAGTGTTCATTAAATCTTTATAGTAGTCCACCCTTATCTGTAGGGGATACATTCCAAGATCCCCAGTGAATGCCTAAAACCATGGATAGTACCAAACCTGTACAGTTGGCTCTCTGTATCTGCAGGTTCCACATTCTCAGATTCAATCAACCTTGGATAAAAAATTTTGGGAAAGCAATAGAAAATAACAATATAGCAATAAAAATAATAAAATTAAAATAGAGTATAACAACTGTTTACCTAGCATTTACATTGCATAAGATAGTATAAGTAATCTAGAGATGATTTAAAGTATATGAGAGGATGTACATAGGTTATATGAAAATATGATGTTATTTTGTATAAGGGATTTGAGCATCCATGGATTTAGGTATCTTTGCAGGGATCCCTGGAATCAATACCGTGAAGATACTGACAGACAACTGTATATACTTTATTTTTTCTTACACATACATTTAGGCACAGTAAGAGATTAACAACAATAGCTAATAATAGAACAATTAAGCAAAATAAGTATTACTTGAACACAAGCACTGTGATACCATGACAGTCAATCTGATAACCAAGATAGCTGCTGAGTGACTAACGGGTAAGTAAGTAGTGTATACAGAGCGGATAGGCAGGACAAAGGGATGATTCATGTCCCAGGAGAGACAGTGGGAGATTTCATCGTGCTACTCAGAACAGCCCACAATTTAAAACATGAATTGTTTATTTTCTGGGATTTTCCACTTAATATTTTTGTTCCACAGTTGACCATAGTTAGCTGAAACTGTGAAAAACAAAACTGCAGATAAGAGGAACTACAGTATTAAAATTTTTTTAAAATCAAGAAAATCTTTGCTATAACCACACTGTTCAGAGAGGGCTAAAGTAGCACATTCACAATGTTGTCACCGAAACAGTCATTCTTTCTCCGTGTGTAATCAGCAGACCTCTGCTGCAAAATTATCTGAGGTTGCTTTTTAATAAATCTGATTTCCTGCCTCCCACCTCAAAACTACTAAACTAAAATTGACAAGAGTGGGGCCTAAGAATATGAATTTTTAATAAGCTCTCCAATAACTCCTATGTCACTATGTTCTGAAAAATACTGGATAATTCAGAGGCAAAGAGAAATTTCTTGAGGGATGAGTGGAGAGACTAAGACTTTGAACTCCCATCTCACCTTCCAGAAGTCTAGATTTTATTGCCTTTCTGGCATTGATGCCTATAAGCTTATTACTTTAGATGGAGACTGAAAAGTTTTAGTCATTTTTAAGTGTCTGGCTGCAGGGCGATCGGCAGTGATTAAACCAAAAGAGGTTATAATTCATCCTTCAAATCTGTGGTTAAAGGCATTTTGCTGCATAACTTTTCACCTGTGAAGTACTCCAAAGCTTTTAAATCATATTTTACTAAGGGGAAATTCCAGCTTCCTAGCAAAACAGATAGCACTTTTATCCCTCATTTCTCTTGCTTTTTCAACAAATATGTTAAAAAACAATTGCATTTCAGAGTGCAATTTTCATTTCCTTTTTATTGTGGAATCGTGGCAGGGTTTTATAATCTGTTTAATATTACACCTGGACTTAACACAACATAGGGCAATTATAAGGGTCTTCAATACAGTGTGATTACGATTTTTAAGATCTGAGGTTATTTTTGAAAGAAAACAGAAGTTCCTATCTTTAGTAAGCAAACAGAAAAACCAAGATACTGTCAACCAAGGTCAAAGGGAAAAGAGGAAAGGATCAAGACTCACTAGGATGATCTTAATATCTAGTATATTGCCTATCAGTCAACAGGCATTCAGTATAGATTTATTGTATGAGTTGAATGAATGAATGAATGAATGGACATTATGTGCTTTATGTTTCGAATTGATAGAGTCCCACTTTTGAGTGGGTAAATGAGTACGTTCTGTCCTATGGGAGCCCTGCTTTCACAGTTTCTCCAATTTCAATTAACCTAATGTTCTGGGATGGAAAAACCTGCTGATTGCGAAGTTGCAGAATAATGTCCAGGTTGAGATAGTGTCCTGGATGGTCTTTCAGTAGGCCCCTGCCCGTGGCTCCCTCTGTAAGCACACTCTTCTCCACCCCATCCTTTACCCTACAACTCACTTCTCAGATTTTCCAGTTTTCTTAGCTTACTCATCTATATTGCTTCCCAGAATGCTACTTGACTCTGGATCCTTCTCGACTGTTCCCTCAAAGGGATGCTTTTGAAAATCATACCAGATAAGTGAATAAGGAGAAGCTATAACCACGGAATGAACCACTTTGATCTGGAAAAATAAATCCAACACTCGGCAAAAACTGACAGGCACCTGCTCATGAACAGCAGTAGCAGTGCTATGGATCTGCTTGCTAGCTGTTTCACCTGCTGAGGGAATTGTTTTAATTTTTCAGGCTTTGGCAGACCTGGGGAAACATACTATAATATGCAAAGCACAGACCCCAATTAATATTTCACCCATTGCATGTGGCTTGATGGCATTCCTGACTTGTTGCAATCATAAGTATGAAACTCTGGGGGTTTCAGTTAAATTATTTTGTAACATGTAGCCTAATATTTTTGTTCCCTAAGCTCACCTTCTATTAAGATAATTTTAGGGTATTGCTTGTATACAGTGCCACTATATATATTATATAAACCATGTTTTATTTACAAAAAGTTTTTTAAAAGTGTAAAGACATCTCATCCCTGTTTGATGTGGTTATTGCTTTTAAAGATCAATTTATGTTTGATAAATAACCAATAAGCCCACAGTTCTGTATAAGGAAAGTATTCACACTATGAAATCATATAGAGGAAAGGGAAACAAGGTCAGCAGTTAATGCAACACTCATATAAGCTGAAAGCTGATCTTAGGTGAATGGTTTATACTGGTGGGTGAAGGGTGAGAGGGTACAGAAGTGACTGTGATTGTTATGAATTACTAGATTGTAGCAAACACTATCGAGGTACTTCTCATACCTCCCACCCATACTGCCTGTAGTGGATAGAAGAGTGACCTCCCAAAAGATATGTCCATGTCCTAACCCCTAGAATGCATGAATGTGACCTTGTTTGACAAGAGTCTTTGCAGATGTAATTAAGCTAAGGATCTTGAGATGAGATCATCCTGAATTTAGGGTGGACCCTAAATCCAATGGTAAGTATCCTTAGAAGAGAAGAGTAGGGGAGAAGATACAGAGACATGAAAGAGAAGGCGATGTGAAGACAGAAGAAGAAATTAGAAAGATGTAATCACAAGCCAAGGAACCTCAAAAGTTTGGCCGGGCGCGGTGGCTCAAGCCTGTAATCCCAGCAGCACTTTGGGAGGCCGAGAAGAGGCCCGGATCAGTCCCAGGAGATCGAGACCATCACAAGCGAACCAGGTGAAACCCACGTCTCTACCTAAAAATACAAAAACTAGCCGGGCAGTGGCCGAGAGCCTGTAGTCCCAGCTACTCAGGGAGGCTGAGAGGCAGGAGAATGGGGAACCAGGGGCTTGAGGCTTGCAGTGAGCTGAGATCCTGGCCACTGCACTCCAGCCAGGTGACAGAAACCAGACTCCGTCTCAAAATGCCTTGAGCCACCAGACACTTTAAAACAGAAAGAATTCTCCCCTAGAGCCTCCAGAGGGATCATGGCCCTGATGATACCTTAATTTCAGACTGCTGGCCTCCAGAGCTGTGAGAGAATAAAATGTTGTTGCATTTAAGCCACACAGTTTGTGGTAATTTCTTGGGGCAGCCCCAGGAGACTAAGGCACTACCTCAGTGTATGCAGGCTGGCCCGACTTCCAGCTGCCAGAAACTGCATTTCTTTACCCCAGGCTTCCTCTGGCTGCCGAGACCCACTCTGCCCGCTTATTGAACAAGCTAGGCTGATTGTGCTGAGAAATTAGTGCCCCTGCCTCAGCAGCTCTCATGTAAGGACTGACGAAGGGAATCAGTGTATACTGACATCAGCCCCCTTGTCCCTTGGGTGGGGTAACTCTGCAGCACTCATCCTATGCTGACTCCTGGGATTTAGCTCCAGTTCTTCACAGTGTTCACCAACTGGACCTACTCTGTACTGGCTTCCCAGTACAAAGTCTTATCTTTCACAGTTTCAATTGCCCACTCTCATACTAGTTTTTGCTGGAATATTCTGCCAAATAAACTATTTGTATTTGAATACTTGTCTCAGGGTTGATTGGCTTCAAGGGGGAAGCCAAACTGTACCATAAATATAAAAGGACATTACAGATCATCCTGGTAGCTTAGAGAAAGTACCCAACTCAGTGATGTGAGGCCTTGGGCATTTTCCTGGGCTGTTTTATGAGAGTTGTCTGATTCGACCTTATACCAACAGAAATCTGCTGTAATTAAAAGTGATCTCTCTAGTTATATGTTTATCCACAGTCTCCTCTAGAAAAGGATTTAAGGTAGCGTTAGAATTATGATATTTAATATATCGTGTCACATTCTTTTATTCTCTCCACTTCGAAAACATTGTGATGATTTGATAACAAGTAAAAATCTCAATTTTCCAGATATCATATTTCAACTTTCCTATTATTTGTTTTCATTTAATATGTTCTCCCTTTTTATTTCCCATAGACATATTCTCTGCTTTCATTTAAATAAGCAAACCATAAATATCCAAGTGAACGAAAATGTGAATATTTTCTCTTATGATAGTTTTTACTGAATGTAAAGCCTGGTCTCATATTAAAAAATGTTGTAAGGAATGCTTGCTTGTTTGATGTTTGTTTTAAATGGTTGAATGAATCTTCTCCAGGTTTTGACAAAAAGTTTTGAAGCCACTGACTTCCTTATTCTTTTTATCTCTTTTCAAAACACTGAGAAGATGGTCTGAAGGTGAAGTAAGCAAGTTTACAAACAAAGGGTAATAAGCTTTATAGGATTTTAAAAATCAAAACTTTTGAATGTAGGTAAGCTCTGGGGCAGCCAACGTGTTTTAATCACAAAATTATCTGGAAATAACTGAACAGCCAAGTCGCTGTAGAAAGTATTATATTTGACCTTTTAAAAAATATACTGCCCATGCTGATGACTTTTTTTTGTTAAGAAAATGTAGGAAATTATGACAAATAGGCTGGTTCAAGTTTCTTGAGAAAGAGGGCATCTGGCTGTGGGAAAGGCAGCTAAAGTCAAGACTAAGAAATGACTATTTTGCTCCTTGAAAAAGTAGCAGACTCCCTTTAAGTATTTTTTAAAATTTATTTTTAATTTTTGTGGGTACATAGTAGGTGTTTATATTTATGGGGTACATGAAATATTTTGATACAGGCATGCAATGTGAAATAAGAACATCATGGAGAATGGAGTATCTATCCCCTCAAGCATTTATCCTTTGTGTTATAAATAATCCAATTATACTCTTTTAGTTATTTTTAAATGTACAGTTAAGTTATTACTGACTATAGTCACTCTGTGGTGCTAGTAAATAGTAGGTCTTATTCATACTTTCTATTTTTTTGTACCCATTAACCATCCCTACCTTCCCCACCAATCCCCTCACTACCCTTCCCAGCCTTTGGTAACCATCCTTCTACTCTCTATGTCCATGAGTTCAATTGTTTTAATTTTTACATCCCACAACTAAGTGAGAACATGCAATGTTTGTCTTTCTGTGCCTGGCTTATTTCACTTAACATAATGGGCTCCAGTTCCATCCATGTTGTTGCAAATGACAGGATCTCATTCTGTTTTTGTAGTTCTCCATTGTGTATAAGTACCACATTTTCTTTATCCATTCATCTGTTGAGGGACACTTAGATTGCTTCCAAATCTTAGCTATCGTGAACAGTGCTGCAACAAACATGGGAGTGCAGATATCTCTGCAATACACAGATTTCCTTTCTTTCGAGTATATATGCAGTAGTGGGATTGCTGGATCACATGCAAGCTCTGTTTTTACTTTTGAGGAACCTCCAAACTGTTCTCCATAGTGGTATTACTAATTAACATTCCCACCAACAGTGTACAAGGATTCCCTTTCCTCCACATCCTTGCCAGCATTTGTTACTGCCTGTCTCTTTGATATAAGCCATTTTAACTGGGATGAGAAGATATCTCACTGTAGTTTTGATTTACACTTCTCTGATGATCAATAATGTTGAGCACCTTTTCATATGTCTGTTTACCATTTGTGTGTCTTCTTTTTAGAAATATCTATTCCAATCTTTTGCTCATTTTTTGAATCCAATTGCTAGATGTTTTCCCTTTAGCGTTATTTGAGCTCCTTATGTATTCTGGTTATTAATCCCTTGTCAAATGGGTAGTTTGCATACATTTTCTCCCATTCTGTGGGTTGTCTCTTCACTTTGTTGTTTCCCCTTTAATTATTATTACTCATTTCTTAACAAAATACTTTTGGGTTTATGCATTCAATCAAGAAATCTTTGTTTGAAGTTTCTTAGATCATCAGAATGAAGTGAATAATTCTTCTTGCTTCCATTTATTAATTTATTAACATAAACAACGTTCACTGGAAAAATATGAGCAAACTTTATGTATATTAACTTTAATCTTTAATAAAAATTTACAGAGTGGGACAGACAGAAAAGTGATAACCTTTGAATTGAAAGCTTATCCCTGTTTTCTCATAGCAGGAAACAATGTATTTTTTATCCAAGGGAAGACATTTGCTGATATGTGGATTTGTATGTGATTTTAAACATTGTTGAAAAGTGCAAAGTCTGGAGGACAAATATCACATAAGAAAGAAATTAAACTGAGATATTTTGCATTGAAGTACAAAATCCAGGAATTAAGGAACTGATTGATCCAAGGACGAAGCCTATGTTAAGATTCCATTATTGTGCCAGCTTTTCAGCAAGGAAAAAATCCCATCATCTAGATTTTATCATAAATGCTGGTGCAAATAAGTTTTCAGTTGAGGTTATGAATTGGATTTAAAGTAGCACAAAGTACTTGATTAATAACTTTCAGACATTTTATTACTCTAAGTAGCAATCGGTCCAGACATCACACAAATAAAAAGGTAAGCTGCAGCATTTCTTTGCTGTAGAAGCAACTATTTCACGTAATTTTTTTTCATTTCTAGACTAATCTACTATCAGCATGCCTCTCTCAATGACTTCACCATGATTTTTAATGGGTTTTGGATGGCTTCTTTTTACCTTTGCGACACAATTTCAGGTGTAAGGATATAACACTTCTTCACAATTATGCTTACGGATGGTGAGGACTTATGGTCCATGATAATTGCATAATTCATAGACCACATTGCAATGCATTATATGATATTCTTACACTGATCTGCCTAACAGGGTTGCTTATGCTCAGTAGGATCCTGACAGTTGTCTGCATTTTCTGAATGGTTACTGGGCACTGCTAGGGTGTGTGTGAGAGCAGTGTCAAGGCGACATGGTAGGGTGGTAAGAGAAAGCCAGAAATTCAGAAAGCTTTGGGGATCTCAGCAAAGTGGGTTCTCAGGTCCTGACTGTAGGTTTTAGGATATAAGGTCTCATCTAGCATTCTAGCCCCGCAGTCATAACAGTGGGATATCTACTATTCTTCACTCTGGGTTACCTTACCAGGAACTGTGCTAATCAGGACCCTCTCCTACTCATACTCTAAACTCAAGACTCCTAGGCGTCATTCCTTGTTCACCAGCACAGGGGGGATCTATGACAAATCTCTTCTGACAGTGTATCCCTCTCACATAGTGGTTTAGTTTCAAAGTATTTATAAAGAAATGTAAAAAGAGAGATAGTCCAAGCTTCACCTACAAAAGAGATGGAACCACCAGTCTGTGTGAGGTGGATGCGGCAGGAACTGAACCGGCAAGTCAAGATTTCCCACAGGGCTGGGCTGTTGCTGAAGTCGTGTGTGAGGCAAGCTTCTTATAGGCACTCAACACAAAATCTTGCAGTTCGTATTAAGAGCATGTGAGCTGAGAGTCACTGTCATCCATGTCTGAATGGGACATTTTCAGAGATTCTGTCACTGTTTACCACTTTTCGGGGCTGTCCATGAAGAAGGAAAACACTGAACAGAAGAGTTAAACACTCAGGTACGTGAAGTAGGCTTTAGCAGCTTGCAGTGAAAACCATCCATCTTTGTCTTCATCACCAGCCTGTAGAAAAGAGTGGCAGGATGGAGACAGCAATGTTCTGTTGTCACCAGCTTTGCTTTTCCGCTGTCTGCCATGGCTGAGCCTCGCAAACATTACAGCAGAGTTCTAGACAGTGCACTTCGAATGGCTGCTGGGGAAGTGTTGGTTACAATAAGAAAAAAAAAAAAAAAGCAAAACAGGATGGGGATTTTTCTCAGGGCTTCTCTAGTCAAGCAAATGTGTTTGTAAAGAGTGATTGGTTTTAGAGGTTGCGTGAGACACCATCATTTAAGGTATTTCCAGACACAAACTAGATGATAGCTTCCATAAGTCAAATACACATGAATCTTTTTCCTGCTACAGATTTAAGCCTTATGACACTAAAGACATCAATACCTGTGTTTGGTGAGAGATATTCTGTCTACAGGACGAGTGATTTATGGCTACTCTATAATTCCACAAAGCCCAAGCAATGTCTTCTGTATTCCTTGTGGAACTGGGCCCCCAATGTAGATTACAAAGAGCAGAAATTATATCAATTTGTCAGACTATACCCATTGAAGCTTTCCATGACAAGGCTCCAAATTATATTTATCCCTGGGGTCAACTGAGATTAACTCTTTTTACTTCATCAAAGACTGGTTACACTGTCAACGTATAATTTTCAAAAAGTTAGAAGCATGACTCTCGTATGCACATAGTGTCAGCACATGCTCAAGATTTATTAACTCATTAATGAAGAAATCTGTAACATGGTAAAACTGGTTGAAAAAGTGTTTTGAGGGCCTGAGTACAGACATTTAAAAAGAATATTACAATAAATTGCTATTAGATACAATACTGATTTATATCCTACAGGACAATAAAAATCCATCACCTTTGAAAATTTTTTTTCAACTGTATAGAAATTATTTGCATCATTACTGGAAAAGATCTACAAGTCAACATGTAACTTCACAGAATCTCAGCCAATAATTTAATAGTAAATAGCAAAGTCAAACAAAGGTACATTCCTGTAGATAATTAAACAATTCTTGGTGAGCTAGTTGTAATATGACATTGAAAGGACTTTATTTCTAAGTTTTAGACGTTTTAACACCTTGTGTTCCATTTAATAATACGAGCCTAGGTTTCATTTTATCCTGCCCCCGTTTGATTTAAGGCCCCCAGACTCTACAAAATATTCACTTTCCTCTCTGCCAACAGGAATTTCAGGGACTTACTAGAAGGGGAACAGGTCATCTTTTTGTCTGACTGCAGCTCTATTTGGTGGGTGCCTTGGCTGCCACTCTGCCCCTCTGACCATCACAGTCTCTAAGTCTCTATCATTGCTCAGCTGTTCATAGAGTGTCTGCAGCCTCTATAGGTCATTACCTTTGGTGTACTAGAGCCCTCAGCCCTGCTGTAGAGTGCATGGTAGTCTTTTCTAAGGTGGGTCTACACTGTGCTAATAAATGTGTAACAATTGGTTCTCAAAAAAAAAAAAAAAAAAAAGAGGATCCCGAATGATTTGTAACATTTGCCAGTTTCCATGGTGTAAATACTTCCACCACGGTCGATTTCAAGCTGCCAACATGGTGTTAAGCAGCTAGCAAAAATTCCTGAAAATGTAACAATCAATTCTGGCAAGGCAATGTAAGCCAGCTTCTGCACACCACTGGCTGGAGAGCAAGGAGGGCTGCTTCCCATTGCTGGGATGGGAGAAGAGATGAACATTATTCAAGAATCTCACAGCAGTGGTCCTGAGGCTGTTCCAAGGGTTTTAGAAAACAAACAAACAAATGAAAAATCCTCTCAGCATTTTTCCTTACAGCTTCCAGGTTTGGTGGTTTGGCTCAGTAACCCAGTAGGAAAGCCTCAGTCATTGTAGGGAAAGAGGCAGTTCCAGTGGGATTCACAGCAATCCTGTTGCTGGCTTGCCTAGACTGGTGACTGCTTGATTCATGGCTGAGTCTTAAGAGGCACATAGAAAGCCACAAGAACAAAAACACTTACAGCTGATTTACCAAAATGTTGAGAAACACAGCCTCAGGAGCTCTACTGTGGGATCCTTGAGCAGTCGGATCTTATTTTAACTTGTTTGGAACTGTTATAAACTATACAAGTTTAAATGTGTATAACCCAAATACAAAAAAAATGTACTCTGTATTCTGCCTTAGATATCGGTGAGAATCATATATTTGGGAGAAGGCTTAGAGGCTACCTATTTGCCAGAGGGCTGAGACACTACCACACGTTTATGTCTTGCTGTTATATTCAGTATCCAAATTCTTGCCAGTTCTGAATAGCCAATAGATTTTTTTCCCTCCATTGATATGGCTAAAATTGACCAACCTAAGAATTGTCTGTCAACCTTCATCTTATCTGAGGAATTGCTCATTTAGGATCTTGTTTCACCACATTACCTAGAGCATTTTATTCCCTAGGACCTCTTCATTATCCTTTACATACTTCTTGAGTGTTGTGACCACAGCTCTACATAGTGTCTCAGGTGTGCCCACATTGCATTTGGTACAAAGATAGAAATAATTTCTGATTTATTTTACATACCTCTTCAGAGGCCTTCGGGTATTTTGCTGGTTTCTTTTGTCCGTAGAGCCATGCTAAATCAATGTCTTCAGGAATTCAGCCAAATTATCTGCATGGTTGGAGATTTCCCATTCATTTCACCTCTCACATGCAGGGACCTGACCATGGTATGTACTAGCTCATTTGGGGCCTTTGTCCAAAATAGAAAGATGCTCTTTTCTGTAAGTGAAAGTAGCCCTGCATCAGAGCACAATACTTGTTGAGCAGAACATGAGCCGGACTTTAGTACTGATTCCTACGGGATCTGACTGCATTCACCTTCCTGCCTGGAGCAATGCTGATCATCCATCCCTGTGCCTTGTCTCCTGATTCTAAACCAGACCTTTAGCCTCTACCAGAGTCCCTGAAAACAGAAACATTTTCAGATACTCTCCTGAGAGATGCTACCAGGGCATTTATTCCCATTTATTTCATTGGGAAATGAAGTAGGCCGAGTATTAGCTCCATGTGGCTGAGGTACCCATCCATGTCCCCATCCCAGACCTCTAAAATAATTTTAATGAAAACTACATGACCTCTAGAACATTTTTAAGCTGATATGTAACATGTTTCATCTAAAACTTAAATAGCTGAAAGTATGTAATTTGTGGTACATTATAAACATTGATATTGAAAAAATATAACTCTTACATCACCCTTTTGAATGATCTAGAATCTAAATATCGCAGGTGATTTGATACCAATATCTGCATTAAAGAAAATACATAGAACAAGCTCTTCTAACAACAGATGAGACATTTAATCCTTGATTTCTTTCTTTTTAATTTATTTATTATTATTATACTTTTGTAAGTTGTAGGGTACATGTGCATAACGTGCAGGTTTGTTCTATGTATACTGTGCCCTTGTTGATTGACCTGCACCCATCGCTCGTCATTTTACATCAGGTATAACTCCCAGTGATCCCTCCCCCTCCCCCACTCCCTTTGATAGGCTTTGATGTGTGATGTTCCCCTTCCCAGTCCAAGTGATCATTGTTCCAGTTCCACCTATGAGTGAGGAGCATACGTGTTTAGTTTTCTGTTCTTGCTGATAGTTTACTTTAAGAACCGTGGATTCAACTGCATCCATGTCCCTAAAGGACACAAACTCATCCTTTGTTATGGCTGCATGGTATTCTGCTTGAATTTGTATATATTGCCACATTTTCTTAATCAATCTGTCACTTGATGTGGACGTGGGTTGATTCCAGTCTTTGCTATTGTGAATAGTGTACCAGCCGACATCACACGTGTGCGTGTGTCTTTAGAGCAGCATGATTTACCAATCTTTGGGTATATACCCAGTAATGGGATATTTCAGGGTCATATGGTACATCTAGTTCTAGTCCTTGAGAGTGCCATACTGTTTTCCATAATAGTTGAACTGAGTTTACAATCCCACCAACAGTATTAAAGTGTTTCCTATTTCTCCACATCCTCTCCACTTTTATTTGTTTTCCCATTTGACTTTTAATGGTAGCCATTCTAACTGAATTGTGAGATGGGCATCTGTTGTGTGGTTTTGATTTGCATTTCTCTGATGGCTTCCAGTGATGATGACATTTTTCATGTGTTTGTTGGCAGCTGTATAGATGTCTTCTTTTAGAAATGTCTATTCATATCCAACTGCCCACTTTGATGGGGATTCTTATTTACTCTTGTAAATTTGTTTGAGTTCATAGTTGGATATTATTGTACTGATATGGATAAGTGATTACAAAAATTTTCTCCCATTCTGTGGGTTGCCTGTTCACTCTGATGTTGAGTTTCTTTTTGCTGTGCAGAAGCTCTTTAATTTAATGAGGTCCATTGTCAATTTTGGCTTTTTGCCGTTGCTTTTGGTGTTTTTAGACATGAAGTCTTTACCCATGCCTATGTCTGAATGATTTTACAAACGTTTTCTCTGGAGTTTTTATGGTATTAGGTCTAACATTTTAGAATATCTCAATCCATCTTGGTCAATTTTCATTACTCTTTTAGAGCGAGAAAGGATCGATATTTTCAGCTTTCTACTTGTAGTAGCCAATTTTCCCAGCACCGACATTTTGTGTAAATAGAATCCTTTCCCCCTTTGTTGTTTCTCTCAGGTTTGCTCCAAAGATCAGATGGCTGTAGTGTGTGGGTAACCCTTTTCTGAGGAATCAATTTCTGTTCCATTGGTCTATATCTCTGTTTTGGTACCGACACTATGTCCCACTGTTTTTAGTTACTGCTAGCCTTGTATGATATGGTTGAGAATCAAGTGCGGCGTGTTACCTCCAACTGTTCTTTTGACTGGATCAATGTCTTGGAGATGCGGGCTCTTTTTGGATTGCCTTATAAGACTTTAAAACGTTTTTCCAATTCTGTGAAAACTCATTGTTAACGATGGGGATGGCATTGAATCTCTGTCTCGTTATACCTGAGGCAGTATGGCCATTTCGATATTGATTCTTCTATCACTTTTAGGCATGGTATCTATTCTTTCCATTTGTTTGTGTCCTCTTTTTATTCAGTGAGCAGTGGTTTGTAGTTCTCCTTGAAGGGTCCTATTTTACATCCTTAATGGTGGACCTAGGTGTTGATTCTCTTTGAAGCAATTGTGTAGATAAAATTCATTTCATGATTGGCTCTCTGTTTGTTGTCTGTTCTTGAATTGTATAGAATGCTTGTGATTTTGCATTAATTTTAGCCTCTGAGACTTTGCTGTGGTGCTTATCAGCTTAAAGGAGATTTTGGGCTGTAATGCAAGTTTTTCTAAATATACAATCCTTCTCTCATCTGCAAACAGGGACAATTTGACTTCTTCTTTTTCCCTAACTGAATACCCCTGATTTCTTTCTCTTGCCTAATTGCCCTAGCCAGGCTTTTACCAACACTATGTTTTGAATGGGAGTGAGCAGAGAGGGCATCCTGTCTCAATGCCAATGTTCAAAGAAAGGGAATTTTTCAGTTTTACCCATTCAGTATGATATTGGCTGTGGGTTCCATCATAAGCCAAAGCTCTTATTATTTTGAGAATTCGTTCATCAATACAGAAATTTGATATGGCGTTTTAGCATGAAGGGCTGGTGATTTTGTCAAAAGCCTTTTCTGTCTATTGAGAGATAACCATATGTTCTTTGTCTTTGTGGTTTTGTTTATATGCCTGCCAGATTATGTTTTATTGATTTGAAGATGTTGAACCAGCATCCCAAGGATGAAGCCCACTTGATCATGGTGGAATAAGCTTTTTGATGTGTTGCAGATCCGGTTTGCTGATATTTTGTAAAGTTTACACATCGATGTCTGTCAGGGGATATTGGTCACAAATTCTTTTTCATTAACTTATCTCTGGAAGGAGCTTTGTTGTTATCAGAATGTGTTGTACCTCATATATAAAATAGGTCAAGGGAAGTTCTCTTTTTCTATTGATTGGAATAGTTTCAGAAGATGGTACCAACTCCTCCTTGTACTCTGGTAAATTCAGCTATGAATTATCTGGTCCTAGACTTTTTGGTTGGTAGTGACTATTAATTGGCCTTTTATAATTTCAGGAAACTATATATGTGTCCCTATTCAGTTCAACTTCTTCTAGTTTTAGTCTTGGAAGAGTAAGTGTCGAAGTATCCATTTCTTACCGTTTCCAGTTATTTGCGTAGAAGGTGTTTTTATGATATTCTCTGATGGTAGTTTGTATTTCTGCATGCGGTCGGTGGCATTATCCCCACTTTATCTCTCTCGTTTTTAATTACTTCAGTTGCATTTGCAGTTCTCTCTCTTTTTCTTCTTTATTAGTCTTGCCCCAGGCCAGTGTCAATTTTGTTGATCTTTTCAAACCAACTCTATATAGTTCATTGTTGATTTTTGGAGGTTTTTGTCTCTCTCTCACTAGTTCTGCTCCGATATCTAGTTATTTCTAGCCTTCTGCTAGCTTTCAGAATCATCACTCTTGCTTCTCTAAGTCTCTTTTTAATTCACGATATTTGAGTGTCAATTTTAGATCTTTTCTGCTTTCTCTTGTGGGCATTTGGGCCTGTAATTTCCCTCTACACACTGCTGCTTCAAATGTCTTCCCAAGAGATTCTGGTACATGTTATCTTTGTTCTCATTATGGTTTCAAAATTTTCTTTATTTCACCTTTTATTTGTTGTAGCACCCAGTAGTAATTTCAGGGCAGATTTATTTTCAGTTTCCATGTAGTTGGCTGGTTTTGAGTTAGATTTCGCCATACCAGTCCTGGGTTCTGGTTTGAGTGCTACTGCTAACTATAACTAAAACAAGCATGGTCTGAAAGCCAGTTGCCAATAAAATTTCTGTTCTTTGTACGTTTTGTTGTGAGAGTTGCTTTTGCTTTTCCCAGTCGTGGTCGTTTGGAATAATCTGATGTCTTTGAAAAGAATGCTATTCTGTTGATTTGGTGGAAGTTCTCTCGTCTCTAATATGGTCTGCTTGCTGCAGAGATGAGTTTCAATTCTGGATATCCTTATTGCTTTCTGTCTAGTTGTAGTCTGTCATGTGTTGACAATTGGAGTGATCTCCATTATTATTGTATGGAGTCGGTCTTTATTGTAAGTCCTCTAAGGACTTGCTTTACATGAATCTGCGTGTGAGTGCTCCTGTATTGTTAGATTTTTGCTATATTAGAATAGTTAAACTCTTCTGTTGAATTGATCTTCCCCTTACCCATTCTGTGACAAGCTTGTACTTTGTCTCTATTTTGATTTTGATGGTTTAAAGTCTGCTTTTATCAGAGACTAATTGCAACCCCGCTTTTTCTTCTCCATTTACTTGTGCGTCTTCCTCATCCCTTTATTTTGAGCCTATGGCGCTTCATTCTCTGCATTGTTGGTCAGTTCTCCTGAATACAGCAGACTGATGGGTCTTGACTCTTATCCAGTTTGCCAGTCTGTGTCTCTTAATTGGGTATTTAGTCCATTTACATTTTAAGGTTAGGTGTATGTGTGAACTTGATCCTGTATGATATTACTTGGTTATTTTGCTCATTAGTTGATATAGTTCTTCCTATTATAGCTTATAGTTATACTTTACATTTTGGCATGTTTTTGAGATGGCTGTGTGCAGTTGTTTCCTTTCCATGTTTAGTACTTCCTTCGAGATTCTTGTAGTAGGCCAGGCCCCACAATGGTGACAAAATCTCTAAACATTTACACTTATCTGTAAGATTTATTTCTCACTACTTGGCTGGTTTGGCTGGATAGCAAATTCTATGAGTTTAAAATTCTTTTCTTTAGAATGTTGAATCATGGCCCCCACTCTCTCTGTAACTTTGTAGAGTTTTTCTGCGAGAAAGTCTGCCTTGTGAGTCGATGGGCTTCCTTTGACCCAGGTGTAACCCGACCTTTTCTCTCTGGCTGCTTTAACCAGATTTTTCCTTCGACTTTAACTGGTGAATCCTCTGGCAGTGTGACTGTCTTGGGTTGCTCTTCTCGGTATCTTTTGTAGTTCTCTGTATTTCCTGATTTGAATGTTGACACCACCTGCTAAGGTTGGGAAGTTCTCCTGGATGATATCTGAAGTCATTTTTCTTGGTTCCATTTTCCCCCTCACTTTCGACACCCCAATCAGACGTAAATTTGGTCTTTTAATCCATACTTCCCCTGGGGAGCTTTGGTGTCTCTTTTTCTTTGGTTTCCTCTTCTATTTGTTTCATTTCATTTGATCTCATCGCTGATACTCTTTCTTCCAGTTGATCAGTGGTTACTGAAAACTTGTGCATTTAATGCGTGATATTTCGATGTCATACTCATCTCTCTTTCATTAGTTTATGACCCATTCTCTGCGTAATTAATTCAACATTCAATTCTTCCACTTTTTCAAGATTTTTAGTTTCTTTTCTTTTTCGTGCGATAATTCTCTTTAACTCTGAAAATTTGATGGATGAAGCCTTCTTCCTCTCATCTCGTCAAAGTCATTCTCATTCAGCTTTGATCCGTTGCTGGCGATGAGCTCGCTCTTGCCGTCAGGAATGGAAATCTCTGTTTTTGGCATTCACAACTTTTCCACTACTTTTTCTCATCTGCTGGTTTTTATCTGCCTCTAGTCTTTTTGATGATGGTGATGTGCAGTGGGGTTTTGGTGTAGTGTCCTTCCTGTTTGATAGTTTCCTTCTATAGTCGGACTAATATAGGTCTGTTGGAGACTTGGCAGGGTCCTCAGACCACCCTGTTTGCCTGAGTATGTAGCAGCAGAGACTGCAGAGGGTAGATATTTCTGAACAGCCATTGCCTATGGTTATTGCTTGCTTTGGAAGCTTCCTCTCAGGGGTGTACTCCCGCCCCCTGTGAGGTGTGGTGTATCGGGCTTTGCCCCTGGACGGGGATGTCTCCCAATTGATTAGGCTACTCAGGGTCGGGGACCAGCTTGAGCAAAGTCTGTCCCTTCTCAGATCTCAACCTCGTGTTGGGAAGTCCTACTCTCTTCAAGCTGCTCAGACCAAAGTCGTTTGGGTCTGCAGAGGTATGCTGCTGTGTGTTACTGTGCCTTGCCCCAGGGTGAGTCACACTAGAGACAGGCAGGTTCCTGGAGCTGCTGTGAGCTCCACACAGTTCAAACTTCCCAGCAGCTTTGTTTTACCTACCTTAAAAGCCCTAGGCTGACGTGGCTGAGCCTTCCCCAACCTCGCTGCTGCCTTGCCAGGTAGATCCTGGTGCTGTGATGGCAATGAGGAGGCTCCGTGGGTGTGAGCCCTCCCAATAAGGTGTGTGAGATATATGATCTCTCCCGGGTGTTCCTGTTTGCTCAGCACGCCAGTATTGGGGGTGGGGAGTTACCCAGATTCTCCAGGTGTTGTGTGTCTCCAGTTCCCCTGGCTGGAAAGGGATTCCCTGCTGGTCCCGGTTGCAGCAGCTGACCAGGCACCAAATCTGGCACTCCCAGTGAGACCCAGTGCCTCAGTTAGAAAATGCCAATCCTGTTGGTCTCTTCTGTGTCTTCGGCGCGCTGGGGACCCAGAAGACTGGAGCTGCTATTGGAAAATAGCTCTTGCTCCGCTCCCCTCTGATTTATTTCATTGTACTCCTTTTTCATTCTGCTTCCCTTGCGGAATTTTATTCTAACATAATGTATTTTTATGTATGAAAGAATTTTATTCATCATTGTATTATACTTCTCTACAACTATATATATAGAGAGAGACATTATTATAGGCATTATATATAGACATATATTATATATATTATAGACATTATATATAGACATATATATAGACATTATTATTATTTACATTTCCTGTGACTATAAGGCTCCAAGTGCTTAAAAATGTCTTCTAGATTGAGTTACTGTTACAAAAACTAGCTGTTCCAAGCTGATTACAATAGTATAAATATATTACAAATTTTGATAATCATTAAGCGTAAAAAGTAAAATTTTATTGAAAATGTGTTTCTTAATAAAAAAAATGGGGATCTTTAAAATATATTTCATGTATCTGTGGATGAATATTTTTATTGCTAAAATAAAACAGAGCGTAGTGTGATTTTATCCCTATTTTTAAAAAAGATGTGAGCCATAAATAAGAAGATGAAAGGAAGGGGTTTGCTTTATCGGTTTTACTCAGTTGTTTAAACTCCTTGCAAGTTATATACCAAAAAATCACATGGAAATCTCTTTCCAAATGTAATCTTAAATGATCCATCAGCTGACAACTCAATAATCTGATAAAAGCTGGAACCACTTAAGTTGCAAAAGTTTTGTGACCCCGTCTTGAGAGTTTTTTGCTTTCTTAACACCAATCCCACTTATTTTGAATTGTACCTTTACTTGGCGTTTGGAGATTTTCACACCCCAGGGTAATGCACTAGTGTAAGATTCAGGAAAGTAGGAAGGAAGAGAGAGAGATACTTCTTTATTCTATAAAGCAGGGAGAGGCAACCATGAAAGGGGAGGTGGGAGAGGGAGATAACTTGCATCACAGGCATGTTCCCGAGCAGATCACATTTGGAAAAATTGAGGACTTGAACATTGTTCTCCTTAAAAATCCAGCTGTGTCCACATAGCTCATGGAATGTCTTCATGTGTCCCCAAGATAAGTACCAGTTTGAAGACCATTGTACCTGCTACTTATGGTTGCCAGATTTAGAAAATGAAAGTACAGAATACTCAGTTAAATCTGACTTCAAATAAACAATGGATACTTAATTAGTATAAGTATATCCCATGGACTAACTATGACATGCAATATTTAGGACATATATATACTAAAAACATATTTATTGTTTACCTGAAATTAAAATCTAACTGGGTGTCCGACGTTTTATTTGGCAATGTTAACTACCTTTATAGTGCAACTTATTATCACTGCTCTGGGAAGGTAGTTTCTTCCCTGCAGATGACTAAACTCCTCAAAGGTAAGTTTGTGTCTAACTCATCTTTGTAGTTTTTGTTTTCTCAGCAAATAGAAAACTAGTAATCATCAAAGAGTATGTGTTGACTGAACAAATGAATAGATGGCATATAATAGGCGCTCCGTAAGTATTTATTGAAAGGAGAGGAACAACCTGATCTTGGCCCCTGGACAATGGATTTCTGGACTGCCCTTTCAGTAACATTTAGTGTCTTCTATGTGAATAATTAACTGTTCCTGACTCTGCTACTCATCCAGCCTCCTGCTTCTCCATTTTTGGTTACATAAATTCTCATCCTCAGCTATGTACTTGTCTAATTCAACATACCTATGCATACCAGTCATTTCATGCAGTTTTCATGCCCCTGCATATGGAGGAACCTTCCAATGGCTTCCCAACTTACCTTGGATAAATCCAAATGCTTTTTACTGGTTTACAAGCCTATCTCTCTGGGCTCAGCTCTCCCCATCCCTAGTTCTGCTCAAGCCACATTGATTCTCACCTCAGGGTTTTGCACTTGCTGTTCCTTCTGCCTGAACTGTTTCCTCAAGATCTTTGCATGTCTTACTTACTTCATTTGGGTCTCTGCTCAAATGAAGCTTTCTCAAGAAGATTTTTTTTTTCCACCCTAAATGTTATAGTTCCCTTCGTCCCTGTACCTTGAAGGCTGTCCTGACTCTTCTATTTGTGACCAAACCCTGAGCTTTCTGCTAAAGATGCTGGAGAAAAAACAAAATGCCTTCATCCTGAGCTTGCCAGCCCAAACAGCAGGGGGCTTTGAAGCAAAGTCTGTCCCTCACTTTCACCTTTCAAATCTCATCTAATTAAAGGAGACTTGATCATACTTAGGAGTCTAGCTGCAAGGGAGCCTGGGAAATGTAGTTTTTAGCTATCTAGTTGCCAACTTCAGCAAAGTACAGGAGAGGGAGGGTGGAATGAAGGTTATATCCACCACAACTATGTGACTACTACATATAATGTTTAAAAGAATATTTATATGTGAAAAAGTTTATAAAACAGTAAGAAAATATAGTTGTTTTAAAAATTAACTTGATGCTGTCCCCCACCATGAACTAGAAATATATATGAACTAGATTATATACCAAAGTTAGTAATGTTTTTGAGTAGTGGCTGTAATATGTTGACAGAATAAATTCTTGAATAGGATGGTGATGGAGATAGGATTCAAACATGTGATGGTATTAGGCCTGGAACAGAAGAAAGGCCATCTTCTCCTATGAAGTAGGAAAGGAAAAGATAGAGACAAGTGTTCAAAGACAAGACATAGGAGGGGCAGGGGCAGTGAGATGGTTCTTAATTGTTGGTCTCCATTTTTGCTGTGAAATGGAGGCAAGGCCATTTCTGGGAGTGAAAGGGAAAGTTGTAGGATTGGGGGTGATGAATTAATGGTGAAAGTTCCTGGCTACAGATATGGGGAATGGTAAGACAACTGGCCAGGCTCAGACACAGTTGTTTGTGGTGGGCAATTAGGGCCCAGATGCTGAAAAAACAAAAAACAAAAAACAAAACAAAACAAAACAAACATGTACTACCAAGGTCATTTCTTCAGCAGGATTTAATAGTCACAGAGGCCAATTGTGGCTTGTCGTGGTCTTCAGCCCACCTGACATTTTCTAAGTGAGATAAAGTTCTCTATCAACAATCATTAATTTCAGCTACACCAGAAATGATTAGGCATTCATTAAACAGTAATTTTTATTAGAGAGGCAACACTACTGTAATCAATAAGATCTTGGGTTCTCAAATACAGCTGCCTAGGTACAAATCCAGGCTGCATTATTTATTAGAGTTATGTGACTTCTCTATGCCTCAGTTTTCTCATCTGTATACTGGAGGCAAGAATAGTATTTATTTCATAGGGTTGCTCTGAAATTTAAATGATAATACAAAGTGTTGAGAACAATGCCTGGCACATAGTAATCTCTTGATATATCTTATTTGCCATTGTTATTATTATCTGTGTTAATATGGAAAAGGAAAAGTGTGTGTGTGGGGGGGAAGTGTGATTTAATTTTATTACCTATTTCTACCCCCACCTGACTTCATCTCAGTCATGCTTGTTATGCCAACGTGGTTGAGAAGTAGGGGCCTTTAATTAATCAAATATTCTTATTTGTAGATCATATATTGATTGGCAATTGCCAAAGCAGCACAATACAAGAAAATAGGCAGAACATGGACATTCTCATTGCATATAATCTACTCTTTGATGGCTTAGGAGAATTTAAATACCTGTTACAGATTGGTTCCCCACAGAGCAGATCGTGAGTTATAAATTAACACACAGGAAGTTTATGAGGGAGAGGTCTTGAGATCAACACCAGTGAAATGAAGGAGAAGGAAGCAGGAGTGAACAGGTGATACAGCCTGTATTGATACCTCGGCTTATCTTATGAGGAGCTCTGAGCCTTGGATGGCCCCTGAGAGTTGTCATGAATTGGAGCAAGGTTGTCCAGCCCTTATATCTGTGCACTGATTGAACATTTGATGCAGGTTACTCCTGGAAGGAAGCTTGACCTTGGGTGAGGTATTTTATTTTATCAGAGGCAGTTTCCAAAAAGGGCTGACAGCTGAGGGCCACCTTTTACTAGCACTCCCAACAGCTGAGAAAATTGTCCTTCCTTCCTTCTGAAAGGGCTTCTGGGTGCCATATCAGAGTGTACACCACCTGATTCTTTGAGTGTCGTTGTTTGAATGTCAGTTGCTCATATATGATAGACTTATGGGTTTGTTAAAACATTGTCTTGACCAATTAAATATCAGGTAAAAGAGATTCTGCAGTTTGACTTCTTATGGCAACAGAATTGAAGTGGCCTATTTATTGCCTGTGAAATGATGTCATCCTTCTACTGTGGAAGAGTTCTGAGAACGTAAGTGTCTGCATAAGTGTGTGTGTGTGCGCGCGTGTGTATATGTGCCCTCCAATACATAAAAAGGCAATTTTCTCTTTCTCTCTCTTCCTGTAAACCATATCTCCACTTTCCCAGCCTTGCTTTACCTGTCTCTTCTGTTTAATGTTTTTAATACTACATTTCCTTGTAACAGAAGGGAATGTGAGCCAGAGCCACAGGGAATTGACCTTCGTGTGTTGTTTTCTACAGGTGCTAAGGATTAGCTAAAACAGGCACTTTTGAGGAGAAGGATTACCCAAAAGACACAGTAGGTCCTAGGGCAAAGAGGTCAGTATTCTGGCAGAGGTGATAGTCACAGCAGCTGGTATCAAATAGCAATGATGGCTTGAGGACAGTGGGATAAACACTGGTCACTAGGCTTCTGTTTGGCAATCATGAAGGAGAGGCCTTCTTTGTACCTGACCACAGTATTTCACTATGCCCAGTGTCATCTGGGGCTGTGGATTAAACATGGAGCTGGTGAAAGCTTATACCTCACTTCACCTTCATATTAACTTGATCCATCTGGGACTTAACATTTTTAAGCAATTGAAAAGCATTTCTCTCACCAGGGCTGCTTGTTGGCAAGGGCCTGAGGAAGAAGGCAAGACACTGTTATTGTTCCTACCACTGTTTCAGTCTTGATGGTAGTGTAGGTAGTTGTTCTCTGGTAACATTTATGGTAACATTTGATAACACTTATGGTAAAGTAAAACAAAGAAAATCTCAGAGACCTTATCTGTAATTAATGGGAAATGGTGGCAGTAAGTGGTGTTCAAATGAAAGGTTCTAGCATCGTTTCCCCCAAAACCAGACCCCATTAGGATTTTTTTTTTTTTTAACATAGGTTTTGAGAATCGAGAACTGGATGGTAGAATGCATGACCTTTTAACAGAGGAAAAAAATGCTAGTTGTACTAGAGTGGATGTGATAATACAGGATGCAGTCAGCCAGATAACAAATGCTTATTGAGTGCCTACTAGTGCCATGCAGTGCACTGAGGAGAGCAAGGGAGCTTGCAGTTAGTAGTAGAAACCATCCGTGTCTTGCCCCTGAACCTTGCCTGTCCTACATCAATGCACACAGGCCCCTCTTACAATTGTCGGCACCCGCGTTCTGTGACCAAGGGGTTGGGGAGGAAGAATAGGAATAGAGAGGGAACTTTACATCCCACCGGGACTCGGGAGCTTTTTCTGGCTGTCGGAGCCCAGTTGCCTGTACCCCGGGAGTGCTGGGAAATTAACATTCCTTCGGGGCAGCCCTCAACCGTGACTGACAGGAGTTGGTATATAAATATATCACCTTTATCATCCTCTATGCTGGCTCTGGAGGTCCAATACTGGATTAAGTTCCACTGGCCCACAGTGATAGCTATCTTGATAATGGACCTTGATAACTGGCGTCCTTCTCTGTTCCTATCTCCCTTCCCCACACCCCTGTGGAGGTCCCATATAAATGACTTGCACTCCAATCCTGAGGGCATCTTGAGGTCTTCTGAGGAACCCAAGCTAAGATCCAGTCTATAGGGGAAGGCAGACATACTGACTAGTGTGAAGAGGGCAACAAGGTGAAGCACAATTTGTTTCCAGTTACCATCTTCCTGCTTAATTTTCTGTGTGACATTCAGGGTCCTCTGTTATAAGGAAGAAACATAGGTAAAGAAGTACTTATTTTGTTATATACAGTGTGGGGAAAAAGTTTCATTGTTTTATTGAAAATGGAGAAATATGACTCTGAATCCAGCCATGAGCATGATGCCTCTGTCATCCATAATGGGAAAATTAAGGATGCTTCTGATTTGTATTAATTGTAATAATTGGGCCAGGTGTGGGGCAGAGGGCTCTGCTGGGCAGCAAAGAGAGGCAAAATGTGGTTTAAGTTATCCAAGGCCTTAATGGTGGTTTCAGTAACCTTAAATATCAGTTTGATAACTTAATAAATAAAGCTCGTTGTTAGATTTAAAAAATAAAAGCAAAAAGATCAAAAGTAATAGAATTGGGGCTGAAAAAAATTTATTTTCCAGGCAGGTACTGACCATTACAAAATTCTTTCTTTGTGTTTATAGTGACAGGCCACCCAGCCTCCAAGTTATTTATTACAGCATAACAGCTGCATTCTATGTGTATGGGTGCATTACCTAAAATCCCTTATGCTTTCTTTCAAATAGTGATTTTATTAGCATCAGTGATTGTGTCTCTATTGAGTAGTTTATAGGATATAGTGAGCCATGCTGTTCATCTGTAGCTGAAGCTCCAAAAGTGTTACTAAAGCAGCGTAAAGGAAAGCTATTTTGCTTTGGGCACACTGACTCAAACCATTGTTCCCTCTGTTAGTTACCCTGTTATTTACCTAGTATGGAAACAGGGTGCTGCTGAGGAGAAATGAGCAGTGGGAACACTTCTTTCGCCTCAGAAAACAGGGGAAAGAAGTGCTAATAGCATCTGGGATAAACTGCACTAAAAATCTTGCTCTTGGCTGGTTGCGGTGACTCACACCTGTAATCCCAGCACTTTGGGAGGCTGAGACGGGTGGATCACTTGGGGCCAGGAGTTCAAGATCAGCCTGGCCAACATGGTGAAACCTCATCTCTACCAAAAATACAAAAAAATTTACAGGATGTGGTGGTGTACACCTGTAATCCCAGCTACTTGGGAGGCTGAAGCAAGAGAATCACTTGAACCCAGGAGGCAGAGATTGCAGTGAGTTGAGATCGTGCCACTGCACTCCAGCCTGGGCAATAGAGTGAGTGAGACTCTGTCTCAAACAAAACAAAACAAAACAAAACAAGTCTTGCTCTACAGGGACATACGGGGGCGTGGTTGCCAGTCAATTCAGTCACTGTGGACTGGCCTTTCATTTTCTTGCCTCTCGGTTAGAAGAAGGTGTTGTCCCAGGGTTCTCCCAGGCAGGGAAGAAGCTCAGGAAGAAAGACTGGGTTTGAGCCTCTGATCAAATGCTTGCCAACGTGCAGGAAACAGATTCTGTCCGCTCCACATGAAGGATCTCTTCTATCATGTTCCCTTTTATCCAAATAATGTGGAATGTGTGGAGAAACACATTAAGTATCCAACACCAACAGCACATTAGTATAGCTTAGTTCATCATGTTCCCTTTAGAGAAGAACCTTTCTCCTTCTGGGTAACAGTATAAAGTAATGGCGGTGGTGGTGTTTCCTGCAGGGAGAATAATAGACATTTTGATGCGACAGATTCTGTGTAATGGAGAACCCTGGCTAACAGAGCTTGCTGATTTCACAGAAAATAATTTGATTTCTGGAATCATTATTTAAGGAGCACATGTCTTTTTTTAATGAGGACCCCACCTGCTGTACAGGGAGGAGTAAAGGAAAGACGCCAGGAAATGAAAGCCTGGTGAAGGAAATTAGAGATGACTAAGTATTCTTAAGAAGCCGCATCTAACACTAGGCATAAAGGCTGGCATTGGAGAGGGGCCAGCCTGAGAACAGGAGCTGACTGTACTCCTTGCCAACTCCAGTGGGCAGAACCTAGTGGAGAGGAAGCTGGAAAAGGGCAGTTGAGGGGATAAAAGTGGATAAAAAGGAGGCTATTAGTTCAGAGTCTTTAAGAATAATTTGTGCTTTTACACTGCAGCTGTTATTTAAGTTAAGGGAACCAAAAGGCAGAAAAGAAAGGATAGAACCACACGTCTGCTTTTAGAAGAGTTACTAATAAAGAACACAGACCTTTCTCTGTCACTTCATCATCAGGCTTTATTTCTTCACTGCATAATTCCCTCTGGTCCTTACTCCTCTGTGAGGGCATCTGATGAATTAAGCTACACTGATGTGTTATTGGGTGCTGTACATTCATTGTATTTCTTTTCACAGGTAGTATATTTGTATTTCAAAGGGAATTCAAGCTTGAGGAACTAATTTATCATGGGACAGTGGTAAACAATTAGGTCAAAGCCAAATTTTGCCCTCCCTATTCCTGTCACAGATCCATTAGTTGTGAGCTCAAAACACATTCTCTCTCTAGATTTCTGTTGAACTATTCATCACATTATTTAAACATGTGGAGTATACAATATAAACTATTATCTTAGAAAGGTATAAAGAAACAACAAAGGCAAGGTACAGGACTGAATGGCAGAGATATGTGACTTTACAAATACCCTCACTCCTACCAACCTCATGCTTGGTTGAAGGCATCTTCAGAAGCTGTAAGTTTCACCACTCTATGACATTTGAATTGATCATCAACAAAAGACTTATGTGGAAGTGGTTCATTCAGAGCTGGTTTCTTGCCAGAGTTTTCTAGGATACAATGGATTGTCCCAGAGCTTCTCTATGCCTGCAGCACCTTGTCAGGTGACCACCTAACATAATTTATATTCTGAGGCACTAGGCAGGGTACAAGAACACCAACTTTCAGTCAACAGTGAACAGGTTTATTTCACTGTGCTTTAAGGCAGACCAGCATTGTTCAGAATAACTTTCTATGATGAAGGGAATGTTCTACATCTGTGCTGTCCAATACGTAGCCACTAGCCACATGTTTTTGAACACTTGAAATGTGGCTAGTTTGACTGGGAAAATGGAACTTGAATTTTATGTCATTTTAATTAATTTGCATTTAAATTTAAATAGCCACATGTGGCTAGCGGCTACTGTCTTATACAGTGCAGAAGTAGACCTTGGAAAATGAGGAAATTGAATAATTAACAACTTTTATCTTTAACATTAAAGAGAAGCTTGTTAGCCTGGGGTCACCCTTTTAAAAATCACTGTTTTTCCTGGTAGCTATGTATGTCTGTGAGTTTGAGTGACTATGACGTGACCTAATGTTTCCCCGGGAAATATGTAAATTTGGTGTTAAGGGTAGAGTCCCCTTGCCCTCTTTATCAGCCTCCAGGTAAGACTAACGAGTAGGACTGCTTTCTCTTCCAGACGCAGCAGGCATTGCCTCACAAAGCTGGATTGGGCTTTTTGGTAATAGCAAAAAGCTGGAGTCTTTCCAAAAAATAAAAGCTTTCCTTAAAGAAAAGACATTCTCTAGGTACTGGCTGTGGAAACAAGTAGAGGCCTCTTAAGTAGAAATAATGGCAGCCCTTCCTTCAACTCTCCCCAGGAATGACAGCATTAGTGGTATGAATACGTTAAAGGCTGGATCACTCAATCCCCACTCCAGGCGGATCAAGCATATACGTGTTTTTAATTCCTTGCCCTTGGTCAACCAACAAAAGGGGATTGGGACTGAAATCCCATGTGCGTCTCCTTGGAATTTAAAGCCCACTTTGCTGAGACAGGATTAGGCAAGATAAAGGAAAAAGCAAGAAAATGAACACAAACACAATTAGACTAAACCGGCCCTGGAGTCAAGTCATGTGTAATTTCCAATAGAAAAAGATTTAATTATGCCATCATGACCAAAATCACTTATTAAGTGTCCATTTATATGTGATGCTGGACTGAGAAGATATACAGAAAAAGTCAGACTTGGTTTCAGCCCAGTAAACAGACAATAATGAAACAGAGAGATATTCAGGATGGGAATTAAATACACTAATGAATATTTACATTCAATGCAAATGTAGCCCCCATAGAGCAGGCTTGAAACTCAAAAACCTAAAGAACAAAGCTCTGGACTGTTGTCACTTGGATGGGTTGGATGCAGAAGGTTGGGGGAGGAGGAAGAAGGAAGTTACTTGGATCTGTTATTCTCTCTGTGATATACATGATGTGCTGTTTGTCCAACGGGGAAGTTATATGTGTAATGGCAGGTTGAGAGGGAGGAAGTCCAGAACTTATACAGCCTGGAAGCTGTTCTCTTTCTGCTCCAAACCAGAGAAATACAACCAAGCCTGCACCTCTCTCTGCAGCATATGCTAATGTAGGTCACAGAAGGTGTGTGGAAGAGAGAGACAGCAAGCGAGTAGTTGAACTCCATGAACCACCAGGTGTCCCTCTAAACGGGGTGGAGCAAGGGTTTTCCCACCCCAGGCCGTTGAGATAAGAGAGGCAAACTAGTCTTAAAGCTAAGCATGAGGCTAAAGGCCAAGAAACCAACTGAAGGCACCCAAAAGTTTGCCAAACCAAAGGAGCTAGAGGTGCAAAGTAGGTATGAAGTACAAAGCCGGGAATCTAGAAACCAGGAATGTGGGTGAAAGAAAATGGGTTGAGAAAAAAGAGAGAAATTTGGGGCAATTACTTAGAACAGTTACAATCATTTGAAGTTTGTCTGTAGGCTGGCATATGCTGAATTTGAAAAGTTAGATGAGTCATGGAGGTAATGACAAGTGGTGACTTTGTAGGGCAAAAATTGGAAGTTCCAGCATTGAAAAAATCTGTGCAATAGCCAATTAGAAACCTAGAGCTCGAGGATAGTCCGTGTCCAAACCAAAGTGTCATCTTTGAGAGATTAGGAAAATAAGGTGTGAAAATTCTCCAAGTGTGCTGGCTCTGATACAAAGAAGTGGTTCTTCCATCACAGACTGGTGTGGGGGCATGGAACAGTCTGGAACACAGGCAAAGGCTAAGAAGAAGAAAAATCTAAAAGAACACAGGATCCTTTTCTTAAGCACAACTCCTTAAATGTCTTACCTCACTAAATCCAATGGGAATTTTTCAATCCTTGCTTATTTTCTTAGTCACATTTGATAGTATGGATCAATGTTACCCTCTTGAAAACTTTTGGCATTGGTTCGGTGACATCACATTCTTCTGGCTTTCCTCCTCACTTGATATCAGTTTCTTTTATGGAGTTCATAGATGGCCATAAGATAGTTGGATGAACTTCTAAAATTGTGTATGAAATATTGGTTGTTTGCACTTGAACATTGTTTTTCCCTTTGAAAAGGGGGTTTTAAGCTTTCTTTGGATCCTCAAAGTAGTCCTTCACTCCAAACAAGTTAAGAACCACTGCTCTATTCACTCTTCTTGGACGATCTCCTTCTTTTCTGAGGCTTCAGTTAAACTCTATATGACAAAGACATCTGAATCCATATCTCCAGCCTGTTTCTTTCACCTGTGCTTTAGATACATATATCTAACTCTCTACGGAAAGCACCAGCTGGCACATAAAATTCATCGTGTTCCAGATCAAATTCATTATTTTTTCCTACTGGCCTCAATTCTCCTCCTCTACCTGTGTTTTCTGCTTTGATTAATGATGTTATGTTTTCTTAAGTTTCCCCAAAAGTAGAATTTGAGACAAAGATTTGAGTGTATTATATTTTAGAGATGATCCCAGGAAGCATTGTGAGGGCGTAGGGAAGTGAGGTTGGGAAGGGAAAATGGTCAATAAAGTGTAAACAATCACACCAGAAACCACTATGGGAAACCAACATTATTCCTACTGAGAAAATTCTGTGAACACTATAGAACATAGACTAAAGCTGAGATATTTATACATTAGCTCCTATCTATCATTTGTTGAGGACTGCTTTCCATGGGTGTTACTTCTCAGCACTGCTGGCCTCCAGCAGGGATGCGCAAAATGTGCTTCAGCGGCCAGAGAAAGACCTCAGGTGAAGGAATGCAGTGGCTGGGAGCTGGAAATGTGTGTGGCATTTTCCAAGGGGGTAAAGTCAAGAAGACACGAGTAGGGCACCAACAGCATATACTACAACCATCCACCCAGTTGGTCAGGTTAGAAACCTGAACATAATCCTTTATTTCTTGCCTCTTTTTCATTCCTCACATGCAATTATTCAGCAGGGACTGTTGATTCTATCTCTGAATATCTCTCAAATTCATCTACCTCTCTCTTTAATCCCTATTCCCTGTTAGTTCATGCTGCCATTTTCTTTCACCCAGACATTCCACAGCAGGCCCCTAAATTATTTATTTTTAAAGAGAGAGCATTTTCTCTCTCTCTTTGCATTCTTTCCTCAGTTCATGAGATGGGAACTTCTGCTGGCCTTTCTCCCCTCAGGGAAATGCTGGTGAATGCCAACACTGCTACCCTCTCCATGAAGTTTAGTGGAGGAGACTTAACAGTTTTTGATTCCTCTCTGCTCCTGACTTCAATGCCCCACAAAGAGTATTGAATTTATCTGAGGGATGGTATTGGGGTAAAGGTCGTTGTTCAGCATGGGGCTTTCTCTTTCTCACCCAAGCAATGCCCTCCACCTGTCTGCCTATGAAGCAGCACCTTCTCCTTCCTGTTCCTGCTTCCATGTGGTAAACTAACCAGAGAAAGGCCTCTCCACCTTAATATGGAGTTTGTATATTTCAAATCCATCCAATTGGATAAACTCAATTCAGAAGGAGGAAACAGGAGGAGCCATTAGAACTTGGGTCCCAGTGTCTATCAGGGAAATGTAAGTCAAAACCACAATGAGATATCAATTCACACCTGTTAGAATGGCTGTTATCAAAACAACAAAAGATAGTAAGTGTTGCCCAGGATATGGAGAAATTGCACACTGTTGATGGGAATGCAAAATGATGCAACCACTATGGAAAATGGTATGGAGGTTCATAAAAAAATATAAAATAGCACTACCATACGATCCAGCAATCCCACTGCTGGGTGTTTATCTGAAAGAACTGAAATCAGGATCTTGAAGAGATATCTGCACTGTCATATTCATTATAGTACATGTAGAAACAACCTAAATGTCCATTGACATGTAAGTGGATAAAGAAAGTGTTTTATACATACAATGAAATATTATTCAGCCTCAAGAAAAAGGAAATCCTTCCATATGTGACAACATGTATGAAACTTGAGGATATTATGATAAGTGAAATAGTCACAGAAGGACTAAATATTGTATGATTTCTTTTATAGGAGGAGTCTAAAATAGTTAAACCATAGAAGCAAACAATATAAGGGTAGTTGTCAGTACTCAGGAGGAAGGGCAAATGTGAAGTTGCTGTTCAATGGATATGAAAATTCAGTTTTGCAAGGCAAATAAGTTCTAGAGATCTGGTGTGAAACATTGTGCCTATAGTTAATAGTACTGTATTGTACACTTAAATTTGTTAAGAGAGTGATTTAGGTTAAGTGTTCTTACCATATGCAGCCATGCACACAAAAGTGTCCAGATGTGGACAATAAAATATGATCACCCTACATCTAATCCATACCTCCCCTTAGCATGACTTAGTTAATCTCGCCTTGGCTTTCCTTCCTCCTGTCATTGCCAATCTTCTTCCCCTGCTCTCTCAACTCCAGCTTGTTTTAATCCTGCATTCTCCTCTGCCTCACCTCTGTGTGCCCTCAGCTAGAATATGCTTCTGTGCCTGCTGCCTGATTCATTAGCTATCCCCTACTGTTTATTGGGTCATAGCTTTGTTATCACTCCCTTTGGGAAGTCTTTCTTCACCATCTTAGCCTAGGTTACTGCTCACAGCACTCTGTGCTTTCCCTATTATGACATGTGTCACACTGCATTGCAATTGCCTATGAGGGTATCTGTACCCCTGCTAGACTATGAACTCCATTTAGACAGGGACTGTGCCCTGTTTGCCTTACTGTGCCCAACACTTGGTGTAATTTACTCTCTGCACACTTTAGATTCTCAGGAGATACTTGTTGAAAAATGAAAATGTATAGAAAACCAATGTGTAACCTCATTATGTAAGTTCCATAGTTTGTTAAGGTAGTACAAGAGTTAGATGGATGAATTTCACAGTATATTTCTTACAAATTACAAGGCACTTTAAATACAAAATTGCTTGCATAGGCAATGGGTAATGGCTATGACCTGGAGTGGATTGAAAGGACTTGAAGAATGAATTGACTTGAGAAGATTGGAGAAAGCATGGAGGACAGATCCATGAGGACAATCAAGTGGGCCAAGGCACATAGACCCTTGACTTGAACCTAGCATGTTCAAGGGACAGTGAGCAGAGCAGTTTGGCTCAAAAACACTATATGTAAATCAAGATGGAATCCGAAAATGTGTTTAAGTAACCCATAGGAAGGCAAGAAAAGATAAACACAGGAATAAGAAATAAAGGAAACAGAAAACAAGTAATAAAATGGCATGCTTAAGCCCTAACATATCAATAATAACCTTACTTGTAAAATGGTGTAAATGTACCAGTCAAGAGACTGAGTGAACAAAAGATATAATCCACCTATATACTTCCTGCAAGAAACTCAGTTTAAATATAATAGCATATGCAGGTTGAAAGTTAAAAGAATAGAAAAACATATACCACGTAAACATTAATATTTTTTTAAAAAGCAGGAGTGACTATATTAACACTGGTCAAAGTCCGCTTCAGAGCAAAGGAAATTACCAGGGACAGATAGGGGCATTACATAATGATGAAAAAAATCAATCCACTAAGACATAACAATTCTAAATGTGCATGTGCAAAACAACAGAGCTTCAAAATATGTGATGCAAAATCTGATAAAGCTGAAGAGAAATGCGTAAGGAAATGCATAATTATAGTTGGAAACTTCAACACTGTACTCTCAAAAATTGATAGTACTACATTAAAAGGATAAGAAAGAAATACTGTGTGTATTAGAGTCTTCCAGAAAAAAAGAACCAATATTTTAAACACATAAATATTGTGTGTGTGTGTGTGTGTGTGTGTGTGTGTGTGTAGGGGAGGGAGAGAGAAGGAGAGAGAGAAAGGGATTTATTAAAAGGTATTGGCTCATGCAGTTGTGGAGGCTGAGAAGTCCCCCGATCTGCCATTTACAAGCTGAAGACCCCAGAAATTTGGTGGTGTAGTTCTAAGGCCTGAGAACTAGAGGCCCAATGATCTGGTGCAGCCTAAGTCTGAAGGCCTGAGAATCAGGAGCGCTGAGGGCAGGAGATCAATATCCCAGAGCAAGTAGTCAGGCAGAGGGACCATGAATCCAATCTTCCTCCACTTTTTTGTTCTATTCAGGTCCTCACCTGATTAGATGAAGCACATCCACACTGGGGAAGGCCATCTACTTTACTTAGGCCTCCAATCCAGATGCTAACTTCTTTAGATAACACCCTCACAGACACACCCAAAATAATATTTAATCAACTATCTGAGCATCTCATGGCTCAGTCAAGTTTTATGACACATAAAATTAACCATCACATTGTGAACAACTGTATACTCATAAATTCAACAACTTAGGTGAAACAAAGCAATTCCTCAAAATGTACAAACTACCAAAACTCACCAAGATGACCTGAATAGACATAAAACCATTAAAAATTGAATTTGTAATTGAAAGCTTTTAAAAAAAAAGTAATCTCTAGGCCTAGATGGTTTCACTGGTGGATCCTACCAAACATGTAAAGAACTAACCCTCATTTTACACAATCTCTTCCTGAGAATAAATTATTATGGATGTTTTAAGCCACCAAGCTTTGACGTGGGTTGTTATGTAGCAGTAGGTAACTGAAACACCAGGTTACTCACATTCTCTTCTAGTGGTCTTATTCTTTCTGTAACCCGTGACAGTCCAAACTGGCTCCTTCTTTGAAAATGAGCTATTATATTAATTATAGAGAATTTGGCTGATCTATCTGCAGTTGTTCAGTTTCTACACTTGGCATAGAGTTGACCAGTGCCTTACTTACATTGTTCTGTTATTTCTGTTTCTGAATGTTTATGCTTCATCTTAAGCAATGTTGAAACTCTTCCTAGGACACACTGAGGTAAAGTGAATCTCAGAGCACACTCCAGCTATTGTCATCTCAAATCCCTCTATCTTTCTGCCTTAGGCCTCTGCTCTGCTCAGAGTGGGCATGGAGCATCTTTTTATCTTATGGTAAGGGAGAAACTTAGGTTGGTTTTTGTGGTTATAACTGTTATTTACTGCCAACATTTATTGACTGCTTACTATGTATCAGGACTATACATGTATTCCTCCATAGTTGTTATGCCTGTGCCTATTGGCAGTTCTGGGTTGGAGATGTCTGCAGTCTGGTATACATGAGAATCAATAAGGAAACCCAAGAAACTCATTGCTGGGCCATTCTTTAAGTCCCAAGGTCCCTAGGCATTTCACCACCTTCTTTCCACCTTTCCGAGTTTTCCTATACTCAGTTACTGTGTTGTGTTATATACTTGGTTATGTTTAGGTTTTTATTTTAATTGTAAGAGAGAAGACCTGGGATGAATGGAGCTACTCCATTTTGGCCAGAAGTAGAAATCCATAACCATTTATTTAGCTTATGAATCTACAATTTGGTCAGGACTCAGTGAGGAAGGCTTATATCTGCCACTTGTGTTGTCAGCTGGGGTGACTCAAATGGAGGCTGGAGGATCCACTTTGAAGATGTCTCACTCCCATGACTGCCAGGTTGCTGCTAGCTGTTGGCTAGGAGCTGATCCAGGGCTGAGGGCTGGGGGCTTGGTTTTCTTCCAGTCTGGCAGCTGGGTTCTCAGGACAAGCATCCTGCTATAAAAGAGAAACTGCATTATCTTTTATAATGGCCTTAGAAGACACATAGTATCACCTCTGCCTTAGTCAAAAGCAAGCCCTGATTCAAGGGGAGAGAATGTAGATGCCAGTCTTTCAATGGCAGGATTACTGAAAGCTCATCATAAGAAACCAGGTGGCATGGCAGATATTGTTGTGGCCATTTTGGAAGGTATTAATATGATCTGCCGTACCTGGAATCAAAATGATAAAAGGAACAGGTACTCTGGCAGACCCAGGACAGAGATGATTGTTAATCCTCCCTCCGATAAGAAGCTCTTAAATGAGGAAAGCTTGGAATTTTTTTTTTTAATGTAGCGATTAAGAGCATGGGCTTTTGAATCACTTGTCGTGGGTTCAAATCTCATCTCCCACTTCTTGGTTGTGTGTCCTTGGACAAGTTGATTTATCTTCCCATGCCTCATTGTCTTTATTTTCAGGGCGATAGTAACAATAAATACTACATAGGGTTTTGTTAGTATTAAATGGGTTAATGAATAGAAAATACTCAGCACAGTACCTGGCCCATGTAAAATTATCAAGCTATGGTGATTATTGAAGCTTTCGATGTACGTATCACAAATACATACATCATGTGCATTACTAGAATGTTGAATTATATGTATCATATAAATATATAGAATTATACACATTATGCTTTAATTGTTATTAAAGTTGAATTCAGTTATTTTCAATGAACATTTCGGTTTTCTTCATAAAGTCCTCTGTTAACAAATCCCTCTAGGTATCATTAAATATAACTGATTCAGACAGGAATTTCCAGAATGGAAATTGCTGCCAAGATCTTGGTGCACTGAGTTGGGAGAGGAGAGGAGGTAAGCTCCTCTCACAAAAAGCTGGCTGCCTTCATTAACCACCTGGACACCCATGAATATCCCACATCTTTCACTACTGCAACACCTACACAGAGTAGATGCTCTTTAAATGTGTCAATGACTTTAAATTCACATTAATACCAGCCTCTCAGAAAACTCTTGGTTGGAGATTGCTAGCAATTACATATCTAAAAATTTCTCAGTAGGGAAGAGCTGGATAATAATATCACTTAATCAGAAGATACCAGTGGTCTGGCTGTGACTGTGTTTGCAGAAGTCCTGGCATCTCATCAATTTCTGGACCTGCTAGATTAAGCAAATGCCTGAAATTCTGATGCTCTGAATATGAACTCCCTGATCAACCAGTTACTCTGATGCAGGCCCCAGATAAATCTCCAGGGCTCTGTTTCCCTTCCTGCAAAATAACATTCTCCTTCTTCACCTCTCATTTCTCCTGCTGAGGGGAGAAAGTGATATCTTTATGACCCTAGGAGGCAATGCATGATTTAGAATAGCTAAGTAAAGAGAGCCATAAACAATGGTTGGGATGCAGAGCACTCGCCACCTTCTAATTTATTTCCTCTCCATCTGACTTTAGATGGAAAAGTAAAAGTTGCTGTTTATTTGCAGGAACAATGTTTTTATGTCTCAGCTTTATTAAGCTAGATTTTGAGTCTGTTTAACATAAATTTCTCAGAGTTAAACCTCAGTTCTAACTAGATTTTCTAAGATGGAAGTATAAATTAAATGAAAGTTGGACAGGGTAAATAGTTCAGTAAAAGTATCTATATTGCAGCCTCTGTTGAGGCTTTGGGTCCACTGTGCCCAACATACTCAGAAGAAGGTGGGTAGGCCCTCTCCCCTGTCACTCAGACTCTAGTAAACCAGGCTGTGTTGACCTGCCAACCTCTTCGTATTATGAGATGCTTCCTACGCCAGACCTTCCCTTCTTTCTGCCACTATTGTGTGTGTCTAGCCTACTATCTTGGTTTGGTTCATCTTTCCCCCACCCAAAAGCAGACCCTGAGATGGGGATTTAGAGGAAGATTATTTGGAACATGCCCAGGAAATATGTGAGGGAGAGGGAAGTGAGAAGGAAGGATGACAACAAAAGGGGTATTAATGAGAGGGTTACCTCTGTGGGCAACTGGGGAGCATTCCTACTCAGGATCCACTGAGAAATTGTGTGGAACACTCCTCAGAATTGAGAAGCAAGAAATAGGGTATTTATCTGTTAACTCCCATCTCTCTTTGGTTGAGGGCTGCTCTCAGTGCTGTTAACTCCCTGACAATTTCAGCCTGTCCTGCAGGTAGGATGATAATTGTTTTGTAGCCATAGAAAGCCCTCAGGCAGAGTCACAAGTGTTTGCAGTAGAAAGTCACTGTAGGTGTACAGATGACAATAAGGAAACTGTCAACGGAAGCTGGGTGGGTCAAGGGAATATAGATGGGGCATCAACAAAGCAGCTGCAATGCCTATATTCTGCTTCCTTTATCTCTTCTCACTGCCATCTCCCACCCCAGCACCTGGCCCACTCTTACCTTGCCTTTCAAATCTCGTTTCAATTAGCCCAGTTCCATTCGGCAACATTCGCTATTGTCTCACACCATCCAAACTCACATGTTTAAATTACCTGCTTGGCCTTTGTAGGTGTTTACTTTGTGATCCTTGGAATAAATATAAGTGTAGACATGGCTGATAATGGATACAGCTTTGGGGAGCCAGAGTAATTGATGTGACTGTGGGTAGGAATAGCAGAAATTGAGACTAGGAAAGGAGATTGGGACCAAATCATGAGGCCTGGGGAATTTTGTTAAGGAGTGTGAGCTGTGTTATGTATTTCATAATGAAGTATGGATTTTAAGTAGTGTGATCAGATAGGCACTGGAGATAGATAACTTCAGAGAAGTATGATAGGTATAATAATTTGTGTGTGTGCAAGTATGCATTTAAATCCCTCTGGGTGATTCTGACGTAGCTCCTAGTTTGAGGCCCATTGACACACAGGATGAAAGGGTGGGGAAGCCGTTGAAAGGCAGACATTAGTGAGGGGCTATGATGGTTAGTTTTATGTGTCAACTTGTCTGGACTATAGTACCCAGTTATTCAATCAGACACTAATCTAGGCATTGCTGTGAAGGTATTTTGTAGACATGAGTAACATTTACAGTCAGTTGACTTCAAGTAAAGGAAAGTATCCTCCATAATCTGGATAGGCCTTACCCAGTTGACTGAATGGCCTTAAGAGTAGAACTAAGGTTTCCTTGAGGAAGAAGAAATTCTGCTTGTGGACAGTGGTGCAGCTCCTGCCTGGTGGCTCTGAGTCTGCTACCTATCTATACATTTTGGACTTGTCAGTCCCCATAATCATGTAAGCCAATGTCTTGAAGTAAATCTTTCTTCCTCTCCCCTGATTGTTTCAATTTCCCTGGTGGAATGCAGACTGACATGGGCCATTGACAAAGTTCAAATTGATGAAAATCTATCTGGGACTGTAGGAACAGAGATATGAATTGTGTTTAAAAGATATTTTTGAGATGGAATCTGGAGGTTAGAGGTAAGGCTTAAGGTAAGGGTGAGAAATAGAAAAAAAATAAGGTAAGATTTATAGTCCTGGAGAGTGCAGGGATGGTTATGCTATGAATGGAGATTAAGAACTCAGCAATGATGACATGTTTGGTATGGGAAAGAAACCAATATTTGGGGACACGGTAAATTTAAGGTGTTTGAGGAACTTCACTATTATGTCCAGCTGGCATTTGAAAATTAGTCTGATTCTCAGGGAGGAGCTGTTTGGGCTGGAGAGAAGAATATGATTGTTGAAAGAATGTTCTCTTTTTCCTAAATTATTCCTATTTCCTTTTTTAGTTCATTTCTATTTGTTCATCTTTTTTATGATAACTGTTATTCTCAAATATCTGATGATCTTTGGAGGTCAGTTCATAGGCAGACAGAAGCTATATTCAATGCTTATACTGTGTATAACTATGGGGGGTGGGATGAAGACCCATTGACATGTGTACCTAAGACAATTCTTTCATAAAGTACCCAGAGCTTTTGCATTCTTTACATTAACAGGCTGTAGTGTTGAGCCCTTGAAGATGACTGACATATTTTAAGTTTCTGTTTCTTGCCTTCCTTTTCCATAAATTCAATCTCATGTGCTTTTCCTTCTTCTTGGGTTTCAAAATTTTTCATTCAACTCCAGTTTTCTTTTTAAATTTCTTTTCTTGTGTTATGATTTAATATTTTTGTATATTAAAAAATTATATTTTTCTTTCCTTGGTATCTTAGAGGAGAAGTGTGGTGGATATTCTACGTTTGCCTCTCCAGATTCACATTACACCCAACTCTGCCCTCCCCTGTGTCTCAGGAGCTGACCTGTATGAGCTGCATCAATAGGCCCTTTTGCCCTCCATTTGGGTTGAGTTCAGCTAACAGAAGGCATTGACAAGAGACCGGAAGGCAGGAAATGAGAGAGAGGTTAGGTGAGGCCAAAATTTGGTAAGGGTTTCATTCCTCTACCCATAGCTCCTATTCAACAATTCTCTCCTACAGCCACAAGTTTCACCAGGTTCTGGTAACTGCTCTCTCCCCTTGCCCACACCGTGCTGGGGATGGTAGTAGCTTAGTATTCTTGCTGAACCTGGGGTGCTTCACTATTCCTTGTTGCTTTCTCTTAATCCTACCTATACCTTGTAAGAATCCCTTAATTGAACTCTTTTAAATCATACTCTTTGAGAGTTCCCTCTAATTCCTGCCAGGATTCAGACCTATACAGGAGTGGAGAAAGATACGTGAATTAGAAGCCCAGTGAAAGAGATGATGAGGGCATTTGGAGGTTTTCAATACCTATTATTTAACTTGAAATGACCATTTTTTCCATTTGTTTATTGTTGAGACACAATCTAAAAGTTAAAATTTCAACACTGGAATCAGATTGCTTGGGTCTAAATACCAATTCCACAATTACTAGCTGTGAATCCTTGGAAATTTACCTTACCATTTTGAGCTCCAGTTTTTTCATTTTTAAAATAGAGATCATAATAGTATCTACCTCACTGGTGCTATTGTGAAGATTAACTAAGTTACTGTAAGTAAAATGCTCACAACAGCTCAAAAAGGACATATTAAATGCTAGCTGCTATGATTATAGTTGTTATCACTATTATTATCTCTTCTTCTCATTCTCCTATCTAACATGTAATAGGCGGCATGACTCAGCACTGCATTTAGATCTAGAAAGACTATTTTCTTTACAACAGGCTGCTGCTTTGGTTTCCTGTGCAAAATTATTTAGCTGAACAGAGAGAAACTGAACACTGTCATAAATTCTAAGAAGTTCCCACATTCATTCCATTTGTTGTACCCAGCATGCTAGTGCCCATGCCAGGATTCTTGAATTTTCGGTCTTTCTTCTTTTCAACCATCTACAACCAGGCAAAATTCTAAATTATGCTCTCTACCCCAGTAAAGGGAAACAGGGTTTCCGTTGCCTAAACTTGAGTGCATGAGTTTGGTGAGGAAGAGTTCTAGCCTCTATACTCTGGTGTCATATGCCTGTTTCATCAAGCTCATTCTCTTCTCAGTGTAATTGGTTTCATGCCTGACTGAGATGGAAAATCTAGGGATTTTACAGTTTTCATATCTGCAGCTAACATTCTGGAGACTCTACAAACAAGACATGATGGAGTGTGAATTAGTTACTACTCAATGATGTTAACAGAATAAGAATCCGACTTAGTCAAGGTTCTTTTAGTTGTAAGTAATAGAAACCCACTCAAACTTGTTTCTGCCAAAAGGAGGAATTTATTATGAGAATACAAGGATAATCACAGAGCTCAAGGGCAGGAAGTAGAGCCAAGCTTCTTTGTGAATTGGAACCATGAGTAGAAAGCTGTAACAGCAGGTTTAGCTTGTCTGTCTGTCTCACTGCTTGTTCTCTTCCTATGTGGCTTTCTCACTCTTTATCTGCATGCATAGTAGGTAATAACTGGCCTGCAGTTCACACATTTACTTGTTTCCCTTCCAGCCACAGGAAGAGATTAACCAGCTCTTCAGAATCTCAATTGTATATTCCAAGGAGAGAGACTGTGATTGGATCAGTTTGGGGGCAATGTCTATCTCGGATCCAATTAGGTGTGATCTGAGGCTCAAGGTCACAGAATACAATCATGGTTTTCAGAGTCCTATCTCTATGGATGAAGGGAGCAGTTCTCAGAAGAAAAAAATGGTTAATTTTGGGATAGACAGAGATCATTAAAGGTCTCTCTTTCATTTGCATTTTCCCCTTTCCTCTATTTTTTCCTATTCTCTCACGGTAGAAACCAATTTTCTTATATGATTAAAAAAAACAACAACAAAAAAACTCTTTTCACTCTTTTAATAACTTCCCCATATTACTAAAATAACTGAATGTGACTCATAAATTAGATCTTAAATTACAAACCACCAGGATCTTGGAATTTTCTGGAACTAGAGACTGTAGACATTAAGGGTTCCTGGCAATTTAAAGCCAAGTTTTGTGTTCATTAGTTTGGGTATTTAGTGGGTGTTGCAAATATCATTGTGCTTTGTGAAAAAGTCAAAGTATCTTCTTGGATTTTATTATCTCTTCTAGAGACTAGCTTGATGGAATGTTTGTCATGTTATTGGCGTGCTGTGGTCTGAAGTGAGAGGCCAGTCTCCCAGTTTGGGTTTCAGTTACTTCCTTAGTTCAGGATGTTGTAATGTTACAGTAGGTAGTCAGGCAGACATGAACAGGGCAGGGAAGCACACCCCTCCCCCATCCCACCAGGAATGTCAGGCAACCTTAGGTGATGGTCAGGTGGTTATTAAGGTGTCTCTCTAAAATAATAATTGGTTGCAGCCAGTGCCAGGGAAAGGCAGTCTACCAATAAACAGAAACACCTGAAATTGGTGATCGGCAGCTTCCCAATATCTTAGGAGTTGGGTGAGTGGCTGAAGCATATGCATTAAGAGTCAACATAGCAGGGTTTAACTGGTATAGGACCTTCTAGGGATGTTTGACTGGTTCCTATGAAAGGGAAGAATGCCTCAAGTGAGCATGCATACAACTTCAGTAAACACATCGTGCATGCTCACTTCCCAAGTGCTAGCAGGCCACTGCACATATGGACAGCCCACTCCAAGGGAAGAATCAGCCCACTCCAAGGGGAGAAGGGACACAAGACCCTGGAAGCATGCCAGCATATAAAACCCCAAGTCAAAAGGTCAAACCATGCACTTGATCTCTCAAGTCACCTGTTGGCCGTCTTCCAAGTGTACTTTACTTCCTTTCATTCCTGCTCTAAAGCTTTTTGATAAACTTTTCACTGCTGCTTTAAAACTTGCTTTGGTCTCTCCTTCTGTCTTACTCTCGTCAGCTGAATTCTTTCTTCTGAGGGGGCAAGAATAGAGGTTGCTGCAGACCCATATCGATTCACTGCCAGCAACAGTAATCCATTAATGGCCTGACTATCGTTTGTTCTTGTGAGTTGTTACCATGAGTACAGTCTGGCTATAAGAATAGGATGAGGATTTCTCAGCAGTGACAACAGTGGTGGCAGTAGCAGAGAAGAAAGAATGACTATGTGATACATTGAATACTCAGTAGTATCTTACAGAATATTGCAAGATATCCATCACTTTATGTGTGTGAAGGCAGGTAATCATCACTGGGCAAAATTCTTCATGATTTGGGGATTTATATGTTGGTGAGGACCTTAAGAAGGTACTTGGAACAGTCTCACGAAAAATGACACAGGTTTCTAGGTACGATCTTCCCTTCTTTCCAGGTTAGCCTGTTTTCACTTTGTGTTTTTGAAGAACATCATGCACTTGTCATTTTGCTCAGTGTCAATCCCAAAGCATCAGTTTAGTCATGGAAGGGTAATTTCTTTCGGTGGACTGAAAAGGAAGACCTACAATATGGGGAAGATGAAACTCTGTTGCTTTACAACAGTCAAGCTGGACATCAGGGGCAATCTGATTAAACATCTTGGGCAGAGAGACAGAGAAATTGCTGTGAGCTCACTGTGGAGTGCCTTTCACTTTGGAAGTTTCTTGTTCACAAGAGTCATCTTCTGTCTAGCAAATGGCACCAACAGCAATTAGATATTATGCATTCAATGGCTATTTTATCTTCTGCCTTTTCTTATTTGTTTTCATTGTTGAAATAACAAGCTTTGAAAATATCATCGATGTCAGAGACATACGCCTTGACCTTCAGCACTGGTTCCTGCAAACCCACAGGGAAAGCAGACAGCACAGTGAGCGAGGGCTTGATCCAGCGCAGGATTTTAATTTATCGTTTCTGGAACATAAACTGTAAAATGGATGCCATAAGAGGTACGAGTAGGTGTTGCTGCTGATTAGTGGGTTTAACCACATATATCTTCTTACTGGCCAAGTAAATAAAGTCACCGCCCAGAGCATTTAAGATAATAAACCATGAGAAACCATAAAGAATTGAAATGTACTTTTTCTACGAATTCTCTAGCACTGCTTTTACTTCACTCTGGTTGAGTAGGGAAGTGGTTTTTATGAGGTTGTATTATTCATCTTTTTAAATAAATGTTTATTGAGCACCTATTATGTGCAAAGGATTATCTTAGGCCTTGTGTAAATAAACACCAGCACAAGGACAGGTATAAAAAGGGACAAACGGCATTACAAGTAGAGGGGTGAGTGTAGAGATTCTCATTTATTTCTTGCTGCCTTTGTCTCATGCTGATTCTTTCTTTTTCATTGATCTGAAAGGACATGCTGGTAACTTGAAAGCTCATGACATTTCTCCTGATCCCCTTATTATTTCTGTGGCAAAGAAGCTCTTAGAACTTGTGCTGAGTGGAGAGTGGTGAGAGCCTCCTTGCTGATCACATTCCCCTAAGGCCTGGGTGTGACTGAAAGAGAAAATACCACTTTAGTCCAGGAAGCATTTGAATTGATTTTGGTGCACCCACACTGACTTCAGTAATACACCATTCTCTAGAGCACAGGCTTTCAGGAAACTCAACTGTGGTGGATGCCATGATGTGCTGATTGCCCTTCAGAAATGAAGCACTTACTCCCCCAGTTGCTGGGAGTGCTGCCTGCAGACTGTCTTCAGCTGTCAGCCTTTTTGGAAATTGCCTCCACTGAAGAAGACTGCCTCACCTGAGATCTCACCTCCTTCCCGGGGAAGTTAGTATACAATGACTGAGCAGTGTACAGACGTGAAAGTCCGACCCCCTTGTTTTAGCCTGATATAACCCTGAAGGGCCATCCCAGATCCAGAGCTACTCTGGGGTTGGCTGAACCTTTGTTGGGCTTTCAGAACAGCCTAACTTCTCCTTATGCCCACTCTTGCTTCCTTCCCCTCCTCTTTGCAGGGCTGAACATCTAACACAGCACCTAATAAAGGTCGAGGCATGCTCATCTCTGTCTCAAATTCTGCTTTCCAGAAACCCAAACTGTGATATCGACCCTCCAGAACACAGCCTGAACTCAGAAGCAGGTAGGAAAGGAGCATGAGAAACTACAATAGTCATCATGAAGCTCTTACACAAAAGGCTTGGGGACCAGGTGAAGCAAAATAGACACAGAGATAAGTAAATAAAATATTCTCTGTTCCTGTGTGGGCTTGATGAGTGCCTGGACAGTGGCTGAACCTTCCCAAGTTTAATGCTTCCTTCAGGAGCACTTGCAAGGCAGCTCTGGTGGTAACAAGTTTCCTCAGCATTTGCTTCTCTGAAAAGGAACTTATTTATCCTTTGCTTATGAAGCTTAGTTTGAGCAGATGTGAAATTCTGGATTGGGAATTCTTTTCTTTAGGAACGTTGAATATTGGCCCCTCAATCTCTTCTGGCCCGTAGGGTTTCCCTGAGAGGTCTGCTATTAGTCTGCTGGGCTTCCATTTGTAGGTAACCTGGCCTTTCTCTCTGGCTTCCTTTAACATTTTTTTTTTTTTTTCATTTTGACCTTGGAGAATCAGATGATTATCTGTCTTGGAGATGATATTCTTGTGGAATATCTTACCGGGGTTCTCTGTTTTTCCTGAATTTGAATGTTGGCCTGTCTTGCCATGTTGGGGAAATTCTCCTGGATGATATACTGAAGTATGTTCTCCAACTTGGTTCTATTCTCTCTGTCTCTTTCAGGTACCTCAATCAGTCATAGACGAATTCTCTTCACATAATCCCACATTTCTCAGAGGTCTTGCTCATTCCTTTTCATTCTTTTTTAAAATTATACTTTAAGTTCTGGGATACATGTGCAGAATGTGCAGGTTTGTTACATAGGTATACATGTGCCATGGTGGTTTGCTGCACCCATCAACCCATCATCTACATTAGGTATTTCTCTAATGCTATCTCTCCCCTAGCCCCCCATCCCCTGACAGGCCCCAGTGTGTGATATTCCCCTCCCTGTGTCCATGTGTTCTCATTGTTCAACTCCCACTTATGGGTGAGAACATGCAGTGTTTGGTTTTCTGTTCCTGTGTTAGTTTGCTAAGAATGATGATTTCTAGCTTCATCCATGTCCCTGCAAAGGACATGAATTCATCCTTTTTTATGGCTGCATAGTATTCCATGATATGCAGAGCCACTGTGGGGCACTGCTGGTGGGATCCTTCCTTGACTGGATTGTTCGGAGTCTCCAAAGCCCACAGACACAAATGGCTGAGTCAACCAAACAGCAGAGATGGCACCCACCCCTCCCCTTGGAGGCTCCATCCTGTCTCAGGCAGGCTTCACCCTGTTGCCAGTGGCTGGCTGGAATTTCAAGCCAGTGGGTCTTATCTTGTGAGATGCTGTGGAAGTGGAGTCCACAGAATGATGCTGCTTGAGTTCCTGGATTCTGCCCCCTTCCTAGGGGTATGTGTGGACCCTCTGCCTTGCCTGAGTTGCAGACATGTTTGTTGGGCATCATGGGGCCAGATTATGCAAAGCTTCTGGGTCTATGCATGCCTGAGAAGCTGCTCTGCCAAGACTCCACATAGCTCTGTGTGTCAGACCTAAGGTCCTGGTGGCATGGGCTCATGAGGGGATCTCCTGATCCATGGTTTGCAAAGATCTGTGGGAGAAGCACAGTTTTCCATGAGCACAAAATCATTCACCACTTCCCTTGACTGGGGTTCCCTTGGCTCTGTGACATTCCCTGGGTGGGCCATTGCCCCCCCCCACCCGCCCACTTTTCTTTTTTCTCTGTGGGTCGAGTTATTTTCCTCATCAGTCCCAGTGCGGCTACCTGGATATTTTAGATGAAGGTGCTGTATTCACTTGCCCCTTTCTTTCCTCTTTGTGAGCGCTGCAGACCTCAGCTGCTTCTAATTGGCTATCTTGGCCCGTCTGAACTCTCTTTAAATTATATCCTGACTCTTTTGGTTATTTTAGGTTGACATTTGATGATCAGCAGATGGGACCTGAAGCAAGCTTCCTACAATCCTCGCTGCTTTGCTAACATTTGGAACTTTAGTGCAGCATGAGTGGTTTTCACTTATTTGGCTTCATCAGAGCTGAAGAGGGTCCCTGGCATGGCTTCTCTCAGGTTTTGAATCTCCCTGGTTTTGGCTGAGATTCATACTTTATTCAGGCATTCTGATTCCACACTCAACAAAACTGGAATTGAAGCTTCACTTTTAAAAGTAGGAGTTTCATTTGTTACTTCTTTAGAGATTCTGCTGTTTGCTGATACTACTATTAGTATAATTTGGTTTTGTTTTGAAAGCTAATAAAGTACTGATACATGCAACAACATGGATGAACATTGAAAACATTATGATAAGCGAGGGAAGCCACTCACCAAGGACCACATACTGTATCTTTCCATTTATGTGAAATCTCCAGAATAGGCAAATTCCTAGAGACAAAAGTCAGATTAGTAGTTGCCAGGGGTGGAGGTGGGTGGGTGGGGGAATGGGGAATGATAACTAAGGGGCAGAGGATTTGTTGTCAGGTAATGAGAATATTCTAAAGCTGATTGTGGTGACTGATGCACAACTATACGAATACTATAAGCCACTGGATTGTAAACTTTAAATGGGTGAATTGCATGGCATGGTATGCCAGTTACATTTCAATAAAGCTGTCTAAAAAACACTCATGAAGAATAACTGGAAGCTCCTCAATTTTAAAACATGCTATTATCTTGCCAGCCTAAGGCAATTTTTACAAAAGGCTCTCCAGACTATCTTCTAGTTCTCTAACCTAGATGGGCTACTTGAGCTTCTATCCACTACTTTCCTTTGACTGCTCACAGCAGTTCCACCCTTTGGCTGAACTCCCATCTCAGACCTAACCCTTGCCCCTCAGTCTGTCATAAGTGCATTGAACCTTTTTCCCTATGGCTCACACTGGTTCCACGGTCCTTGCCCTCATCTCCACCAGTCCTAATACTGCTCTCCCTCCTGCCTCAGTCTGCCGAGCAAATTTCTAGCACATCATCAAATTAGCCTCCCTTGAACCCTTGAAGGTGTATCCCCCTTACAAAATATCATCTAGTGCTCTCAACAGAGACAAGGCTAGGAGACCAGTGGTCACAGATGCTGGAGAGAGGGATTTGAGCACTGGGAGGAAGATTGAATTAGAATGACCAATGCTTCTAAAAATTTAATGTGAACACAAATCAACTGAATTAACTGGGGGTCTTGTTAAAATGCAGATGCTGATTTGGCAGCTCTGAGACCTTAGGTTATGCATGCCTAATAAGCTCTCAGGTGATGCTCTGCTGGTCCTGGGACCCCACTTTGAGTATTAAGGAGACAGACCATCTCTGAGGTCTATTTTAGCTCTTACATTCCATCTTATACTTGACCAAGTTGATCACAGGAGACCCAGCTACATCCCATCTGGCACTGCTGATGCAGCTCATGAACAACAGCTCCTGCAGAGTTCCCTCCAGAGGCCCTGGAAGTGCAAGTTACAATGTAACAGTGGAAAATGGCTTTTCTCTTAAGCAGGATAATATTGCTTGTATTAAGAGGCATATCAACCAAAGATGGAACATAAAATATGATCAAAGTACCATCAAACCACCTTTGTCTCATCAAAGTTGATTAATTTCTGAGGAATGTTTTTATTTGACTTATACTTAAGTCTCATTTGTTAACGGATGGTATATAAAACCATTTTTAGAAGTTGGCAAACTGTGCCAGGAGTAACAGAAAAAGAGAACTCAAAAGTGTTATGATAATTTTTATTTCAACGATTGATTCACAACTCTAGAAAGTCAAGAGAGTAAAATCTATAATTTTTAGATTACACTAATTATTACCATCACCATGTTATTAATTTTATTATTATTTTAAATCAGAATAATTCATGAAAATGGTTTTAAAAATCCATTTGTGCAGAAACATGTGTAATAATAAACAGTAGTCCCTGACATCACTCCTTCCCAGTTGCATGTATTTTTAAATGACTCTGTCCCCTTTTTGTTTGTAGCTACTTCCACATTCCTAAATACAATGTATTATTCTACTATTTCTTGATGTATCAGTTGTACACATGATATATTGACTTCCTCTATAATAAATGAGAATTTTTCTTCTGTATTTCTTCTCTCCTCATCTTACTAACAAATTCATATGCCTATTTCAGTTCCGCTGTCAGTTACCTCTGTAGATTTAAGTAATACATTTTAATTATATCAACTAGATACAAAGTACAGAATCCTTAACTCCTCACTTTTTAATGAGAATCTTAAGGATGCTACCTTTTCTTAACTCTTCTCTCATATATCCACCTCCTAACTTTTGCCCCCATACACTTGCATTTCTATTTGAAGGTTCATAACAACCATGAACATATAATTCAAGTAAGTAAATCCTCTCCTTTTCTGTGGGTTAATTGTACAAGTGGAAAATAAAAAATGTTTACATCATTGTAGCTATGTAAATATTGTTCACTGCCAGACAAAGTAGTGTTACTATGACATTTCATTTCTCCAAAGATAGTTCTTAAATTTTCTTATTGTCTTTTTATTGCAGTAATAGAATAGGCCCTCAACTTGAGATATTCTTACTCAAAAAGTACTTACTTTTTTAGTTAAAAGTCTCAGAAAATTCCCAGATCTTCTTTTCTTACCTTAACATAGTGTCTTAATCCATTTGGTGCTGCTCTAACAGAATACTACAGAGTGGGTAATTGATAATGAATAGAAATTTATTAGCTTAGGGTTCTGGAGGTTGTGATGCCCAAGATCAAGGAGCTGGCATCTGGCGAGGGCCTTCTTGCCATGTCATCCCATGGTAGAAGGCAAGAGGGAGAGAGAGAGCAAGAGGTTGAATTTACAACCTGAAGTCCTTTTATAATCAGCATCAATCTGTTCATGAAGGTAGAGCCCTCAAGACTAATTAGGTCCCACCTGCCAACAGTGTTGTCTTGGGGAATAAGTTTTCAACACATCCTTTTTGGGGGACATAGTCAAACCATAACATATGGGTTTTGGACCTGTTTGAATTTTGTTATGTACCCAGCTCATCTTTTTTTTCTAGTTCTCAGTGAAGTTTGAGCTCAGATTGCTTCAGGACACAGGATAAGAACAAGCATCTGGCTCTTCAAAGCTTGCTCTGGAGTAAAAGACCTACAAATCTTAGATGATTATCTGAGTGCTGGAAGGTCAAGACTCCTTTCCCTTGCATCAGTATTTTTTAAACTGCAGCTCACTACCTAATACTGGGACGTGAACTGAATTTGCTGGGTCACAACCAACATTTTGAAGAAGTGAAATAGAATGAACAGACTTCATCACCCATAGTAAGGTTTAAGTATTAACCTTAATTAACCTTATTAAAATAATATGTATATGTATATATTTGTATGTGTGTTCTGATCGCATGCAAAATATATATTTATGTTGGTTGCTATTAAAAAGGGTTGAACAATCCTGCCTTGCTTGCTGAATGGGTCTCTTTTTGGCCTGATTTCTGGTTTTAAAGTTGCCCTTTTTGATCAGTGTATAACACTCCTTGGTATTGAGGAGATGGGACCTCACTGTGTCTAACACAGCTTCAGGCTCTTCTTTTTTTCTGAAATTCATCTTCCCATGTGAATTACTGAGACCTGTTGTGGCTCAAGTTCCCTATGGATTTCTGGACCTCATCTTCACTGGGATTCCTGGTGGGAAATGGCTGGTCTCCCTTTGTGCCTTGCCTGGTGTATTGAAAACCAGAATAGATCATTTATTGATCAAATTATCTTCAAAGTAATCAAGATATAAAATAAGTAATACTGGTCAGAAAAGAATGTAGACAGTGAACATTTTCTTGAACTTCAAGTATATTATGCCAGTGTTAAAAAGTAATAAGAATAAAGATTACAGTATAAAAAGAGACAACATGTATAGATGAATACTTTTTAATTACATGACTGTCATGTTGGGGGAAAATGGTGACATGGCCAGGGCACACATAAAGAAACATGTCTGAAAGCATTAATACCACCAGGTTCACAGAACAATTTTGTTCATGAAATAACAAAATTGAAGTACCTTGGTTTCTGTTTCTCTGTATTTCTAACCATTTTGCTATCACTTCTTATTTTGAATCTACTGTTTAAATGCAGGGATGTGCTGTACTACAGGGGATGGAGCAAGGAACTTCATCCAAAGTGAGCTCCATTCACTTAGAACTGTTATCTTCTCTAGAAATGGGCCCATGTAGCTGAGACTACATGTGTCAGGACGTCTCTATAACTGGGAGTTCTCTGAATTCATTTCCTTGTAAATTACCTTGTTGATTGAAGAATAAGCAATACAAAATGCTGTTTTGAAGTTTATGTATATGTAATAGTTTTAAAGCTTAAAAGCAATCACGGCAACGAGTTTTTTTTTTTTTTTTTTTTTTACAGGGGTAGTATTTTCTTGCTGATGTGTTTAGAATTGCTAGCACATGGTGAAAATCAAGCAGATGGACTAGCTGGTGTTACGATTGTTTTAAAATAATCTATAAACAATGTAGTCTCTTACTGTCTGTACCTGGGATTGACTGTTCCCACTGCCCTACCTGTGGTACCCCAAATTCCAGGAAGAAAAGTTCCTCCTGCTCTTTTATTAGTTCTTTTGATAATGTGTTTAGAGTCCTCAAATAGAATTAGGGAAATGAAGCTGTGAAGCACAACACAATGTTTCTTGCTCACAGCTAGTCCCTCGTTTTCTTTTGGTAGACTTTAAGCCAGGGAACAGGTCTATGGACTTTTCTTGGCTCTAAGGTTGTACTCCCAGAAAGTGTGTATGTGTGTGTGTGTGTGTGTGGTGGTGGTGGGCAGGAGATGGATGGTAGGCTTTGGTTGGAATGAGGAAAACACACGGAAAGAAATTTGGCTACAGAAGGTTCATAGGATGCACATACATGCTAAGTGAAAGGAAATCCCTGGACCTCCATAATACTTCTAAGATAAAGTCTAATCAAAATCTTGGGTGATATTTGCCAATGTACTTCAAGTTTACATGGGCACTGCCTCTTTGCTTCTCACCCCCATCCTCAGTTGTTTTTCTCTCAGTTACAAACACCAACTCACCAACTCAAACTTTCCTCAGATTCTATAAGCAGAGCCACAGGTCGTTTGGTTTACCTTTTCTTTTATTTTTCTTCACTTTTCAAATAGGAGAACATCTGTGACTGACTTAATCTGCCTCCAGCATTATAAATGTGCCTTTGTTGCTCACTTTCTTACTTGTTTCAACGGCAAGGGTCCTAGCTTTGTACACATGCAGATTACCAACTTAAGTCCACCCAGCCCAGCGTAACTTTCAGAGTTCAGTCGGGGGGTTTCTTCCAGAGGGAACAAGATACTTAAAATGGAGGAACGGCTTAGTGCTAATGAAATTGTTTCAAACAGGAACTCTCTACCTTCAAACTGTCTTCCTGTCTTATTTTGAGCTCATGATTCTCTTGCCTGAATTCCACATGAGAACTAGCCTGAGCTTCTTGATTTCTCCTCTTGTTTTATACACACTTGTATCCTGCCATGTATCGCTGGGCTTCCTACTGGCCTTAGGGCCAGCTTGACCTCTGCTTCCCCTTCAGATTCAGTTAGTGGAGAAGGTACTCTCATCTTTCAAGGTTTAGTTTCAAGGCTGCGCCTTCAGTGCAGTCTGTTATCCCAGCCAAATGCCCTTTGTCCTTTCTCTACAGCCCTAAGTCCCTTACTCTGTTATTGCCCACGTGACTTGCAAAGCTGGGTGCTGTGCACTGTAGATATCCACTAGCGAGGGCGGGGGAGGCATCTTATGCAGCCAGTGGTCTATAAACCACTTGAATATAGAGCCTAACTTATTGAACAATTTTTTTGTTCACTGTACTGTGTACCATATGTCCTTGAACAAAATGTATGCACCATAAATTTGCTTAGTGGATAAAAAGTTTAAAAATGGAATGAGAGTTACAAAATGTATCCCAGCATTAATTGAGTGTGTGTGTATATGAGGCCATTATTTAAACATTTTCCACGATTCTGTTAATACAAAGCAATGCCTTTCAAAACAACAAGAAAAAGACAAATATTCCAATAGATAATTTGGAAAATAATGTGATCATTTAAAAAATATGTTGATTAGATATTTGTGTTTCTTCTTTTGTAAAATGTGTATTGAGTATCAATAGCAATCAAGGAAATACAAATCGAAACGACAGAAAGAAAGCCGCTTTTTGGCCTGAGGGGCAAAGGTCTTTTAAAACAGTGTCATACTTAGTGTTTGGAAAAGTTCCTTGTGGGATCTGATATGCTGCTGAGAGATTGTAAGGTTTGATAACCTTTCTGAATAGCAGTTTGCATCAAGAGATGTAAAATGTGCATATTCTACAACCATTTTAGAAAACTGTTTGACAGAATATACTGAGAATAAAAATATACCATCTCAATAAACTAGTATTTCCACTCCTAAGTATTAATACATATCCAACAGAAGTTTGTGTGTATGTGTCCTATGGTGAGCAGGTCTATGCACAGCTACTCTGAAAAGTCTGAGGAAGATGAGGGGCTGAAGAAAGAGGCTGATATATGGTACAAAACAAGTAGTACACAAACAAACGCATAGAGCAATGAAACAGAATAGAGAGCCCAGAAATCAGGCTGCACACCTACAACCATCTGATATTTGACAAAGCTGACAAAAAACAAGCAATGGGAAAAGGACTCCCTATTCAATCAATGGTGCTGGGATGACTGGCTACCCATATGCAGAAGATTGAAATTCCACCCGTTCCTTACACCATACACAAAAATCAACTCGAGATGGATTAAAAACTTAAATGTAAAACCCACCAAAAACTATAAAAACCCTGAAAGACAACCTAGACAAAACCATTCTGGACATTGGGCAAAGATTTCATGACAAAGCTGCCAAAAGCAATTGCAACAAAAGCAAAATTTAACAAATGAGATCTAATTAAACTAAAGAGCTTATGCACAGCAAAAGAAACTGTAAACAAAGTAAACAGACAACCCACAGAATGGGAGAAAATATTTGCAAACTATGCATCTGACAAAGTCTAATATCCAGCATCTATAAGGAACTTAAACGGATGTATAAGCCAAACAAACAACCCCATTAAAAAGTGGTCAAAGGACATGAACAGACAACTTTCAAAAGAAGACATACATGCGGCCAACAAGTGTATGAGAAAAAGCTCCACATCACTGATCATTAGACCACAATAAGATACTATCTCACACCAGTCAGAATCGTCATTATTAAAAAGTTAAAAAAAGTAAAGTAAAAGAGATGCTGGTGAGGTTTTGGAGAAAGGGGAACACTCATACACTATTGTAGGGGTGTAGATTAGTTCAACCATTGTGGAAAGCAGTGCGGCTATTCCTCAAAGAGCTAAAACCAGAACTACTATTCAACCCAACAATCTTATCACTGGGTGTGTACACAAAGGAATATAAATTGCTCTGTCATAAAGACACATGCACATATATATTTGTTGCAGCACCATTCACAATAGCAAAGACATGGAGACAACCTAAATGACCATCAGTGGAAGACTGGAATAAAGATAATGTAGTATATATACATGATGGAATATTATGCAGTCATAAAAAAGGAACCAGATTATGTCCTTTGCAGCAACATGGATGGAGCTGGAGGCCATTATCCTTAGCAAACTAATGCCAGAATAGAAAACCAAATGTAGTATGTTCTCACTTATAAGTGGAAACTGAATGATGGGAACGCACGAACACATAGAGGGAAACCACAGACACTGTGGCATCTCGGGGTGTAGGGTGGAAGGAGAGAGAGGATCAGGAAAAATAACTAATAAATACTTGGCCTAATACCTGGGTGACAAAATAATCTGTAAACAAACCTCCCTGACATGAGTTTACCTACGTAACAAACCTGTATATGTATCTCTGAACTTAAAAGTTTAAAAAAAGAGGCTGATATATTCTGTTTCTCAGAAGGAAATATTTAACAGAGACTTACGAAGAGAAGCCATGTCTGTCTCAGGCAGTGGTGAGACAAGATGGCGGATCCCCATACCATCATCCATCAGACCCTGTGCTCCATAGGGAAAGGGCATATGTGACTCAGAGGAATGTGTAGGACAATTGCTCAAGGGCAAGACACATGGTAAGTATAACATCAAGGTTGTTTTAACCTAAGGGCAGGATTTACAGTAAGTACATGCTCGTATACAAGGAACAATAAACTGGAAATCTGGGAGGGCTTCCCGGTACTGGAGTTAATCAGAGGTCAGCGTAGTGGATTAGCATCCAAGATGGAGTTGCTCTAACCCCTGCAATATGTTAACCAAAAGACATGTTTTAGAACGTTCATAGCAGCACTATTCATAATAGCTCCAAATTGAAAAGTACTCAAATCCTCACCAACAGTAGAATGGATAAGTAAGCATGGCATATGCACACCATGGAATACCATCCAGCAGTGAGAATGAACAAATTATTGCTACACTCAACTACATGGATGAATTGCACAAATGACATAGTGTTGAGTGAAAGGGCCAGATTAAAAAAAAGAGTATATAACAGAAAATGATTCTATTTACATGGCATTTAAACAGCAGTAAAAGTAATTTATTGTGTGAAAGGTCAATATAGCGGTTACCTTTGGGGTACTTAGGAACTGAGAGGGTGGCTTCTGGGGTGATAGAAATATTTCTTGATCTGGATTTTGGGTATTGGTTCCGTGGTTGTAGTCGCTTGATAAAAATTCCAGCAATGCCCTTATGGTTGGTGTATTTTTCTGTATGTATTTTATACTTCAGAAGAAACTATCTAAAGCCAGCATGTTCTTTCACCCAGTAATTTCACAACTAGCACTTTATGCCGGTGAAATAATTATACATATCCACAAAGAATTTATATGCAAGTATTTTCATTCAAAGTGCTGCTTTCAACAGTGAGAAACTGGAAATAATAGAAGCACCAAACAATAGTGAAGCGGTCAAACATAAAATGGTAGGATATTTACAGCTCTGAAAAGTCATGTTTATGATGACTACATAATGACAAGGAAAATTATGATTTTATGTAAAGTAAAAAGAGGCAGAACGTTAAACCGTGTACAGAGAATGATCATGATTTCATAGTGAAATATATTCTTGCTCAATGCCAACACTGGTTATTTTGAAGTGATAGGTTTTCAGGTGGTTTTATTTTCTTCATTATACTTTAATTTATATTCAAAATTATATGCAATGATTACATAATTACTTTTTAATCATAAAATGTATTTAAAATTTTTATGAACTCATGATCCAAAGAGGATTCTGCCATCCTCAGTCCATGCTTTTGCAAAGCTTATGAAAACAGTAAAGTCAAACAGGCAAACTCTTTTCTAGTTGGCTGGGCACGCAAGCCAGTTTTCTCTCTCCAGGCCTATTGACTCCCATAGAAGTATCTGAAGCCCACAAAAAAAAATCTCACAAATCCTAGAGGAAGTTAAAAGTGAATTCACCTCATTTCTGAAAGGCAAATGTGGACTGATGGTAGAAGATAGGGACTGTAGGAGGCAGGAGGCCAGTTGAGAGGAATCCATTATTTTTCCATTTCCTAGGCTTATAGTGCAGTTACTATCCATGGGCTAAGAGAGAGAACTATTGTTAACAGCTACCTACTATTCTCTCTCATCCCCACAGCTCCGAAGTTGGATGGTTGCAGTGGAGGGCAAACTCTGGCAAATCCTTTTCTATGTGTGAGGCTGCATAACAAACTACCTTATGCATGCCTTGGGAGAGATGGCTTGATTCAGCTTACATTCTTGATGTCAATCAGGGGCAAAGGAGGGTGGCATTTCTTAGACCAGGGCACCAGAACTTCATTAATTGATGTATATAATAGGCAAAGTATTCTACTTTTCAAGTGTCATATACATAGTTCATCTTAGTTACAGTAACTCACAAAACATCTTTAAAATCAGCATACAGATGTTTGTGGTCATTTTCAAAGTAGCTTTGCCATACTTAACAATTTGTTCCATGGTCAAAAGGACACTGCATGCAATTATTTGCAGAATGTTCAGAACATTTGTCAAGATAGAAGGTCTCAGGTAAAAGTGTCATAAAATGTCAAAACCATTTATGTTCAAACCCCCAACATCTGTGATTATATTCATTGTAAACACAATAAAACAGTATTAAATATTATATAAAAGATGTAGCTACATGAAATGGTACCTCAGGAGCTTGGTAAGAAGGCAAACAAATGTGCTCTGTGATAGTGAAACAAACAAAATCCAAACATAAGATGTGTGTCTGTCTATCTATCTAATAGATCTATTGGCAGTTGATGGGAATTAAAGGAGACTGTATAATTGAAGAGGCTGTGTGCAAAAGAAGGAATGGCCAGCATGGTGCATTAAAGAAAAAACATGGAGAATTGTCTGGAGAAAAAAAATGTCCTTTCAGCTGACAGGAACATCAGTTTGCCTGCAGGTTATATACTGCCACCATGGCAGCAATACAGAAGCTATGGAAACCTGATGCAATCAAATCATATATCTTCCTACCACCTACTTTGAGGTTTCATGAAGATGAAGACCATGCAGATCTGGCTGCCACTAATATTTCTCATGTGCAAACAGTTGGCAGGCACAGTTGGCACAGATCCTTTGTGCTTGTATTAATTTTTTAGGGCTGCTGTCACAGATTATCACAAACTTGGTGTCTTAAAACACAAATTTATTCTCTCACTGCTCTGGAGGCCAGAGGTCTGAAATAGTTACCACTGGGCTGAAATGAAGGGGTCAGTGGCAGAGCTGCACTCTCTCTGGGGGCTCTAGTTGTGAGTCCATTCCTTGCCTTTTCCAGCATCTGGTGCTGCCGAAGTTCCTTGGTGTGTGGCCTCATCACTCCAATCTTTAAGGCCATGATCTTCAAATCTCTCTCTGCTCTGTGTTTACATGGCCCTTTCCTTTGTGTATGTGTAGTCAAATCCCCCACTGGCTCTCTCTTAGCAGGATGCTTGTGACTACTTTTAGGGTCTCACCTGGATAAAACCAGGATATGTTTCCCATACTGACCGCTTCTGCAAAGAGCCTTTTACCAAACAAAGTAACATTAAAAGCTCTAGGGATTAAGAACTGATATCTTTGGGCTCCATTTTTCAGCCTACTACAATAAATATTTGTTGAATGATTATTGATTCTGCTAATAGGACTTTTCAATCTATCTAGAAGTTTTATCTCTCATTGAAAATTAGTAAATGTTCGCTCTGAATTTACATGTGAATCTCTAGTAAGCCTTGTTAGTTGGAGGCAGCATCCAGCATATAATCATCTCAAAGACTCTGAGAAAGCTGAGTTTGTTGAAGCACCATCCTGGACAGTGATGAAATCACTAAAGTGCTTTCTGAGGAATACTCACATTCTGCCTTTTACCGAAGAGAGCTTTTGTCAAGAAAAGATTTCCTGAACCAAAAATTCTACTTCTACAGCTTTGTTTTGAAAGCAATTTAAAATCACATTTAAAAATTAAAAGTTTGATAAAATGCTTTAGCAAGACTTTGCTGCCGGCTTGGTATTGCTCAAAAATTAAATTCGATATGGATTTTTAAACTCACAGCAAAATAACAATGAAAATACATGTATATGGTTTTTTTTCTGTTAGAGATCAGCCTGAAGTATATGTCTATGTTTGTTGGTAGGATCAAAGTCCCAATTAAAGCCCTGCCCATTTGTTTGAATATAAGCTGCAGAGTGAAATATTACAGGGCTTGATATCTTTCTCTCTGCTTTCAAACACAGAGGAGATGACTGAGCTGTTGAGCCCCAACAGCTTCCTCCTTCTTCCCTGGTAGGATTCTGCACCTTTCATTCTCTTTGATGCTGGGCAGGGATGACGCCACTCACCAATCTGGGCTCCTCCTCCTCTGCCAATGACAAGGTGAGCCCACTGGGTGAACAGCTTTCCCTGTTATCACACTAATACTTTGGATTGTGTTGAAGACTGTTCTTTGAGGACTCTGAGGAACTTACACAGATATACTTGTTATGCTCCCTGTAATCCTTTGAAGTGGCAGAGACTATGGACATTTGTAAATGACATAGATGATGCTGGTCCTGCCCTCAAGTTTACTTAAGCTTATTATGTCCGTTATCTGGCATTCTGTCAACCAGGACTCTCTCTTAATCAGCAGATCTGAACATCAAAGTAGACTGAGGTTAAAAAAAAAAAAAAATCCCTGTTATTCATATTAACCCTGAGTCATTTAAGGAACCCTAAAGGGCTTTTAGAATTATCTAATAGAAAATTTGGTGTATTTATCCATGGCTTTAGTATTCAGTATGGATTTTTGATAATCAAAATCTTTAAGAATTTTTAACCTTCAAATGCTATATCCTATTGCTTGATTAGTAAGACTACCAATGAACTTTGGACCTTTTAAAAAATTTAGATACATATGCCTTATGCCAGACCCATTAAATCAGATCTCTTGGATGGGACCAAAGCTTCTCTCTCTCTCTCTGTCTCTCTCTGTGTGTATGTGTTTCTATATATCTCTATATACAGTATATTTATGTATATATGTATATAGCTTATTTAATTTTAACTTCTTATGGAATTTTTCAAACATAAACAAAAGTAGAAAAAATAGTATTCCCTACATAGTTGTCATCCAGAGTCAATGTTTCAACACTCTACTGCTTTAAGTTTTACTTTTCTTTACCCCCACCCCACTTTTTTTTTGTTTGCTGACTTCTTCCAAAAGAATATGTCAGTATTTACCTCTATAGACAAGGAATTTTTTTTAAAAAATGACTACATTTTTATGATCAATCCACAAAATTAATAATAATTCTTTATTATCTGTTGTCTAGTCTGTTTAATTTTCCCTAGTTGTCTCAAAAAAGTAATTTGTATATTATACATTAAATCAGAATCCAAACAAGTTTCATACACTGTATTTGGTTGATATGCTTCTCATACATCTCCTAATCTTTGATGGCTCTTCCCTTTCTTAATGTAGTATACACACTTTTCTCTATGTAGCAGTATATTGAAATATTCCTATTGCTTTTTTTTTTTTTTTTTTTTGAGACGGAGTCTCGCTCTGTCGCCCAGGCTGGAGTGCAGTGGCCGGATCTCAGCTCACTGCAAGCTCCACCTCCCGGGTTTACGACATTCTCCTGCCTCAGCCTCCGGAGTAGCTGGGACTACAGGCGCCCGCCACCTCGCCCGGCTAAGTTTTCGTATTTTTTAGTAGAGACGGGGTTTCACCGTGTCAGCCAGGATGGTCTCGATCTCCTGACCTCGTGATCCGCCCGTCTCAGCCTCCCAAAGTGCTGGGATTACAGGTTTGAGCCACCGCGCCCGGCTCCTATTGCTTTTTACAGCTGCACTGGACTTTGTTGGGTGAATGTACAATATTTTATTTAATCCCTCTCCTGGTGATCAATATTTGAGTTGTTTCCAGTCTTTGGCTATTACAAACAGTATTGCATGCCTGGTGGATGTCTTTTTGCATTTTTGCCAGTGTGTCTTTGGTATAAATTACTAGAGGTAAGATTGCTGGGTCAATTACTGTGTATTTGATTTTGCTCTATTATTAGGAGATCATGTTACTTCGATAATATTTTTTGCCTTCATCTCAACTTTAGAGCTGTTTTATAGGGAATGATGTCAATTACTAACCTGCTGCTTTGCTTGTCACTAGCTTTCTTTTCACCCCCTGTGACTTTCTTTCACTGGATAGGTGACCAGCTTCAAAGTCTTGAGGTCTTTGTTCTTCATGATTATTAGGTTTGGAAGACTGTACACAGTCAAAAGCTAACTCACTTATAATTCAGTTTATTGGCACTGTTCAATTACATGTGTTACCCATTTGGTTGCAAATTTCCTGAATACTTTATGCCAAAAAATTGGCATTTACATTTTAAAATCCACAAACAGCAGCCCTTTGAGTCCCCTGTCCACCACTACCCTAAGTCTAATGTATCACAACTAAGATCACTGTTCCTAAGAAACATACAAGAACAACAGTTGTACTGCCTTGAGGTTCCTGATTGAAACAGAATGATTCAGCAAATTTGGAGGAGAAAAGAAAGTACTCTGTTACATATTTAAAAAATCAGATTCATTATTGATAGCAAACATATTCAAACTTAAAGCAGACACAAGGAGAACTTGAAATGTAAGAATATAAGAAGGATAGGCCAACATGCAAGCACCCTGCCACGCTGCCACTGCTGGTGCAAACACACAGATGCCACTGCCCTGTTCCCATTGACACCTCACCCCATCTTATGTGCATGTATCCTCACCACACTGCCGTAGCTGCTGGCACATGTAAGCGAGTACAGATCCTGCTGCCACCACTGACAAACCACTTTGTCAAGCACCCCCATTGGAATGTTGTGGCCAGCAGACTAGGAACACCCTGGGCCTTCTAGCACAGCATGTTACTGACCTCAAGGGGCCTGAGAACAAAGCCGGGACCCAGGTACCAGCCCCACAGAGTTAGAGCACACAACCCAGCAATGCTGAGCTGAGCCTTGGCCCCCCTGAAATCTTCCAGAAACGAAGCCCGTTGACTGAATCCACCTTATACCACAATCAAACTGAAAGGGTTTGGCTGTGTCCCAACCCAGATCTCATCTTGAATTCCCACATGTTGTGGGAGGAACCTGGTGGGAAGTAATTGAATCATGGGGGTCGGATCTTTCCCATGCTATTCTCGTGACAGTGAATAAGTCTCACAAGATCTGATGGTTTTAAAAACAGAAGTTCCCTTGCACATGCTCTCTCTTTGCCTGCTGCCATCCATGTAAGATGTGACTTGCTCCTCCTTGCCTTCCACCATGATTGCGAGGCCTCCCCAGCCATGTGGAAGTGTAAGCCCAATAAACCTCTTTATTTTGTAAATTGCCCAGTCTTTGGTATGTCTTTATCAGCAGTTTGAAAATGGACTAATACACAAACTCTCAAGGGCATCAAATAAGATGAAAGCAGCAGCAACAACAACAAAAACAAACCTCATCCAAATAACAGAAACTCTGAAGAGTGAAAGAACATCAGTCCACATGGATGAGAAAGGATCAACACCAGAACTCTTGCAATTCAAAATGCAAGAGTGTCTTCTTACCTCCAAGGACTATACTAGTTTCCCAGGAACAGTTCTTAACCAGGCTGAAATGCCCAAAATGACAGACACAGGATTTAGAATATGGACAGGAATGAAAATCTTCAAGATTACAGAGAAAGTAGAAACCTAATTCAAAGAATATAAGGAATACAATAAAATGTTACAGGAGCTGAAATATAAAATGACCATATTAAGAAAAAACAAAACTGATTTGACAGAGGTGAGAAACTCACTACAAGAAAATCATAATACAATGGTAAGCATTAACAGAAGAACAGTCCAAGCTGAGGAAAGAATCTCAGAGCTGAAAGACCAGTTCTCCGTATTAACTCAGTCAGACAAAAATAAAGAAAAAAATTAAAATAAATTAACAAAACTTCCAGGAAATATAGGATTATGTAAACAGACCAAATCTACAACTCACTGACATCCCTGAAAGAGACAGAAAGCAAGCATCTTAGAAAACATATTTGAAGATATCATCATGAAAATTTCCCCAACCTTGCTAGAGAGGCCAACATCTAAATTCAGGAAATATAAGATGACCATCCCCAAGACATAGTCGTCAGATTCTCCAAAGTCAACGTGAAAGAAAAAATATTCAAAGAAGCTAGAGAGAAGGGCAGGCAGTCTAGAAAGGGAACCCAACCCAATCAAACTAACAGTGGACCTCTACAAACCAGAAGAGATTGGGGGCCTGCCTTCAGCATTCTTAAAGAAAAGAAATTCTGACCAAGAATTTTGTATTTAGCCAAACTAAGCTTAATAAGCAAAGAAGGAATAAGATCCATTTCAGACAAGCACATGATAAAGGAGTTCATTACTACCAGAACTGCCTTACAAGAGGTCCTTAAGGGAGACTTAAAATATGGAAATGAAAGATTGTTACTGCCACCAAAGAAACACACTAAGGTACATAGACCATTGACACTATAAAGCAACTACACAATGAAGTGTACATGATAACTAGCTAACAACATGATGACAGGATCAAATCTGCATATATCAATGTGAACCTTGAATGTAAATGGGCTAAATGCTCTAATTAAAAGACATAGAGTGACAAGTTGTGCCTTGCCACATCTCGCATGCAATGACACCCATAGGCTCAAAGTAAAGGGATGGAGAAATATCTACCAAGCAAATGGAAAACAAACAAACAAAAGCAGGGGTTGCTATTCTAATGTGAGGGAAAAAAAACAGACTTTAAACCAACAACAATCAAAAAAGTCAAAGAAGGGCATTACATGGTGGTAAAGGGTTCAATTCAACGAGAAAATTTAACTATCCTAAATATATATATGCACCCAATACAGGATCATCTAGATTCATAAAATGAGTTCTTAGAAACCTACAAAGAGATTTGGATAACCATACAATAATAGTAAGAGACTTCAACACTCTACTGACAGTATTAGACAGATCATTCAAGGCAGAAAACTAACAAAGGTATTTGGGACTTTAACATGACACTTAACCAGATAGACTTAACAGACATCTACAGAACTCTCACATCAAAACAACAGAATGTACATTCTTGTCATCTGCACATGGCACATATTCTAAAATCGACCACACAATCAGCCATAAAACTATTCTCACCAAATCCAAAGAAACCGAAATCATACCAAGCACAGTCTCAGATCAATAAAAATAGAAATCAATTCTAAGAAGATCTCTCAAAACCATACAATCACATGGAAATTAAAGAACCTACTCCTGAATGACTTTTAGGTAAACAATGAAATTGAGGCAGAAATCAAGAAATTATTTGAAACTAATGAAAACAAGGATACAACATACTCGAATCTGTGGGACACAGCTGACACAATGGTAAGAGAAAAGTTTATAGTGCTGAACAACAACATAAAAAAGTTAGGAAGATCTCAAATTAGCAACCTAAAATCACACCTAGAGAAACAAGAGCAAACCAACCCCAAAGCTAGCAAAAAATAAAAATAAAAAAAAAGAAATAACCAAATCAGAACTGAACTGAATAAAATTGAGATGCAGGAAACCATACAAAAAATCAACGAAATTAGAAGATGGTTCTTTGAAAGAATAAATAAGATTAATAGACTGCTAGCTAGACTAATAAAGAAAAAAAGGGAAAAGGATCCAAATAAACACAATCAGAAATGACAAAAGGGACATTAATCACCAACCCCACAAAAATACAGAAAATCGTCAGAGGCTATTATGAACACCTCCATGCACACAAACTAGAAAACCTAAAAGAAATGGGTAAATTATTGGAAACATGCAACCTCCCAAGATTAAAACAGGAAGAAATTGAAATCCTGGACAGACCAATAGGTTCTGAAATTGAATCAGTAATACTACTACTACTACTACTAATAAACCCTACCAACCAGAAAAAGCCCAGGACCAGATTGATTCACAGCCAAATTCTACCAGACATACAAAGAAGAGCTGGTACCATTCCTACTGAAACTATTCTAAAAAACTGAAGAGGAGAGACTCCTCCCTAACTCATTTTATGAGGTCAGCAACATTCTGATACCAAAACCTGGCAGACACACAACAACAACAAAAACTTTCTTTTTTTTTTTTTTTTTTTTTTTTTTTTGAGACAGAGTCTCGCTCTGTCGCCCAGGCTGGAGTGCAGTGGCGCGATCTCGGCTCACTGCAAGCTCCGCCTCCCGGGTTCACGCCATTCTCCTGCCTCAGCCTCCCGAGTAGCTGGGACTACAGGCGCCCACAACCGCGCCCGGCTAATTTTTTGTATTTTTAGTAGAGACGGGGTTTCACCGTGGTCTCGATCTCCTGACCTTGTGATCCGCCCGCCTCGGCCTCCCAAAGTGCTGGGATTACAGGCGTGAGCCACCGCGCCCGGCCAACAAAAACTTTCAGACCAATAACTTTGATGAACCTAGACACAAAAATCCTCAATAAAATACTAGCCAACTGAGTCTAGCAGCACATCAAAAAGCTAATCCACCACAATCAAATAAGCTTTATCCCTGGGATGCAAGGCTGGTTCAACATATGCAAATCAATAAATGTGATTGATCATATAAGCAGAAGGAAAAACAAAAACCACATGATCATCTCAATAGATGCAGAAAAGGCTTTTGATAAAATTCAATGCTGCTTCATGTTAAAAACCTTTTAACAAGCTAGGCATTGAAGGAACATACCTCAAAATATTAAGAGCCCTCTATGACAAATCCACAGCCAAAACTGTACGGAACAAGCCAAAGCTGGAAGCATTCCCCCTGAGAACTGGAACAAGACAAGGATGCCCACTCTCACCATTCCTGTTCAACATAGTACTGGAGGTCCTAGCCAAAACAACTGATCAATAGAAACAAATAAAAGGCATCCAAATAAGAAGATAGGACGTCAAACTATCTTTCTTCACATACTATATGATTTTATACCTAGAAAGTCCGGTAGTCCCTGCCCAAAAGCTCCTGGATCTGATAAACAATTTCAGCAAAGTTTCAGGATACAAAATCAATGTACAGAAATCACTAGCATTTCTATACCCCGACAACATCCAAGCTGAGTGCCAAATCAAGAATGCAATCCCATTCACAATAGCCACAGAAAAAATAAAATACCTAGGAATTCAGCTAACCAGGGAGGTGAAAAATCTCTACAAGAATTACAAAACACTACCACAAGAAATCAGAGATGACAGGAACAAATGGAAAAGCATTATATGCTCATGGATAGGAAGAATCAATATTATTAAGATGACCATACTCCCCAAAGCAATTTACAAACTCAATGTTATTCCTATCAAATTACCAATGATTTTATTTACAGAATTAGAAAAACTATTCTAAAATTCATATGGAATTAAAAAAAAAAAAAAAAAACAGAGAGAGAGAGAGCCCAAAGAGCCAAAGCAATCCTAAGCAAAAAGAACAAGGCTGGAAGCATCACATGATCTGACTCTTCAAACTATACTACAAGGTTACAATAACCAAAATAATATGATTAAAAAAGACATGTAGACCAATGGAACAGAAGAGAGAGCCCAGAAATAAAGCCAAACATTTATAACCATCTGGTCTTTGACAAAGCTGATAAGGAAAAGCAATAATGAAAGGATTCCCTATTCAATAAATGGTAATAGAATAACTGGCTAGCCATATGCAAAAGATTGAAACTGGACCCCTTTTTTATATCATATAAAAAACCAACTCAAGATGGATTAAAGACTTAAATGTAAAACCTAAAACTACAAAACCCTAGAAGAAAACCTAGGCAATACCATTCTGGACACAGGCCCAGAAAAGATTTCAGGACCAAGATGTGAAAAGCAAATCCGCAGCCAACAACATACTGAACAGGAACAAACGCAAAAATTGACAAATGGGAAATAATTAAACTAAACAGCTTCTGCACAGTAAAGCTATCAACAGAGTAAACAGAGAACCTACAGAATGGGAGAAAATATTTACAAACTATGCATCTGCAAAGGTCTACTATCCAGCGTCTATAAAGTGCTTGCATATAAACAAACACTTTTCAGAAGACAACATACACATGGCCAACAAGCATATGAAAAAATGCTGAATATCACTAATCATTAGATAAATGCAAATCAAAATCACAAAGATACCATCTCATACCAGTCAGAATTGCTATTATTAAAAAGTCAAAAAATAACGGATGCTGGAAAGGTTGTGGAGAAGAGGGAATGTATAAACACTACTTGTGGGAATGTAAATTAGTTCAGCCATTGTGGAAAGCAGTATGGTGACTTCTAGAACTTAGAACTACCATTCAACCCAGCAATCCCATTGCTGAACATATACCCAAAGGAATGTAAATTGTTCTGTCATAAAGACACATGCATGTGTATGTTCATTGCAGCACTATTCACAATAGCAAAGACATGGAATCAACCTAAATGTCCATCAATGGCAGACTAAAGAAAATGTAGCAGATATACATCATGGAACATTGTGCAGCCATGAAAAAGAATGAGATCATGTCCTTTGCAGGAACATGGTTGGAGCTGGAGGCTGTTATCCTAAGTGAACTAACGCAGGAACAGAAAACCAAATACTGCATGTTCTCACAAGTGGGAGCTAAGCATTGTGTCCACGTGAACACAAAGGAGGGAACAATAGACACTGGGGACTACTTGAGGGTAGAAGGTGGGAGGAGGGTGAACATAAGAAAACTGCCTATTAGGTACTATGCTTATTATCTTGGTGATGAAATAATCTGCGTGCCAAATCCTCACAACATGGAATTTACCTGTATAACAAACCTGCACATGTATCCCTGAAACTAAAATAAATGTAAAAAAAAAAAAAAAAAAAAGAACAGCAATTACTAAAAATGTTCATAACAAATAGGAAAAAATTTTTATGGATTAGTGGCAGTCCAAACATTCAAGGCACAGTCTTCATATTAAAATATTCATGTTGTCTAACCCATAATTGTACTTTACCTTAAGCTTGGATAGACTGGGCCAAGTCACAGCTAAATGGGCTAAATAGGCATATTGGCAGGTGAGGGGAACTTGGCATAAGCCAATGATGGCTCTCTCCACTCCCTGGTACAAAATATTTGTGGTGATGCTTTCCAATCAAATGCTGGTGACTCTTGGGCATATAAGGGAGAAATATTCTGTTGTAAGTTGATTTCAGGCAGAAAATGTGTATTCTTTCTTTTCTAGTCTTGTACTTCCTAGAAGTCATATCAAAATGATGGTTAGAAATTGAAGCTGTCCCATTAACCATTTGTAAACTAAATATGACTTTGAAGTCTTAAAGATCTGGGTCTAACCTCAACCTCTCAGGAGCTGTGTAAACTTGTTCATGATTTAAGCATCCTGAACTCCTTTTCCTCATGTATAGTTGTAGTGTAAGGCCTAAAAGTAAGGCTCAATATTATGTTCAGCCTTGATAGCTGGTAAAATCAGAAGGGCTTTGTATGCACTAATTACAAGTTTCCCTCCCTTCTCTGCTCCTATGGATACAGTCCAGAGACAAACAACTCTTCCTTATCACAGGAACCAGGCACAGTTTCTACATATCTTTGAGTAGTAGGTTACAGTTTCCTGACAGCTAATGGAATTGTTCAAACAAGTCAATTACATCCTCCCATGGTAACCAGGGGGCACCCCATCCTATTCTTGATACTACAAAGCCTGCTTCCTATAGCCCCTGGTTGTTCACTGTGTTCTGGAGTACAATCTTCATGTGGCCCTGCATGCCATGGTGTCCTCCTCCCCTGGGCTACAAGTATATGTAACAAACTGCTGTCACTCTCATGTGACTAGTATCAGGTGTTGTGAGTTCAGCCATTCCCACAACCCAAGCTTAGGAACCCCTCCCTCACCATCAGAGTGAATAGAAGACTATTAAAGCAATATCTCATAGGGCTATTGTCAGGAATAAATTGAATTAAGTGAAATACTTGGAGGTAAAGATCCGTGTAACTTCTCTCAAGATATTTTGAAGTACTAAAGAGGAGAGAAAGAAAACTTTCTGTTCTCAAGGCATTCAAAGCATAATGGAAGAGAGACATCACACAGCACAATAATCCTTGATTTATTCTTAAGAGTGAAGGTGTAGAGGTAAATACGGGATTCTCAGTGAGCCAAAGGAAATTAGATAAATAAGACATAAATCCCTTAGCTCAGTTTCTGGCACATAGTAAGGGCTTAATAAATAGTAGACTGAGTTGAATTTGAAGGACTAATAGCCATTACTAGATGAAAAAAGTATTTTACAAAATGTGAAAGCCCCTAATTTATTTCTAGGGATTACTATTCATTCTTGGTTTTTCCAAGAATATATTTTCTAGGAGAAAATAGTAAATTTAGATAAACAGAATAATGTGGCTTCTTTATATTAAGTAGTTCCACAGTTTAAATGTTCATATCACTGTCGCGAAAATCCCCAAAGTATCCTATAAAAACACACAGAATTCAACCATTTTGGCAGCCCTGGCATGTTTGTTAGGCAATTAGGACCACAACTGACTTCATAGATTTTGTTCGCTTACTCGCTTGTTTGTTTCACATTTTGTTTCCTTTGGGTTTCTTTCAAAGGCTTCCCTTAGACATTGCACCATTTTGTTAATAAGTGAAAAAAAAACAGGCAGTGTCCAGAGCGCAGTGTGATAAATATCACTTCTGTCTTGTGATGTCTCATCAAAGATGACCCACATGCAGTAGATTTTATAATAGCACTATCTTCTTGTGAACTTGGGTTTAATTGACAATTACCTGCTACCTTTGGCTGTTTATTTCTGGTTATCAGATAAAAGGGCAGTATGGTGGAGTAGCAAGAGACCCATTTAGGTGTCACCAGATGGTCTTTTGTGTCAGTTCTGCCCTTAGCTAATTTTAGAACCTAGAGAATAGCTCTTAACCTCTGGGAGCTTCAGTTTCTTTTCTTCTGTGAAATGAAGTATTGGGCTGAACTCAAAGATCCTTCATAACTCTAATAGGCTGTGAATGTGAGAGTCAGAGTTAGGGGTTTGGAGCCTGACAGATTTGGTTTAACATTTTAATTTGCCACTCATTAGCTCAGGGATCTAGATAAACTCTCCTTGAGGGTTATTTTTCTCATCTTACCTAAGTTTTATTACCTTTATTTTACTAAGAGTTGACTAATATTTTTAAACCAATTCATCAGTAATCTTGTTGTCTGTACTTTCAAAATAATTCCAGAACCTGACCATATCTTATTACCTTTAAGCCACCATCATCTCTTGCCTTGATTATTCCAGTAGCATCCTAATTAGCCTCTGTAGCTTCCATGTTGTCTTACCCACCCCAACAGTCTGTTTTCAATGTATCAGACAGAGTGATCCTTTTCAAATATATCAACTCATGCCATTTTTCTGTTGAAAATTCCCCAGTGGTTTCCCACCTCACTCAGAGTGAAAGTTCAAACCCTTACCATGGCTGACGAGGTTCCGCATGATGAGGGTTCCTGCTGCTTCCTCTATTGTGACTCTCTCTCTAATTACTCCACTTTAGCAATACCTGCCTTCTTTATGTTTCCTAAATACTTTACCTTCAGATGTCCCATAGGGTCATTCCTTCGTTGAGGGGGAGTCTTTTCAAATTTTATCTTATTAGAGATGCTTTTTTTCTATTATCTTTAAAATAGCATTCCCCAACCTCCATCCCATTGCTCCCTATCTCTCTTACTCAGTTTTACTTTACTTTATAGCATTTATCATCATTTTCTGTCTCCCTTTGACTCAAATGGAAGTTTCATGAAAGCAGGACTTTCATTTCATTCACAGAGGTAGCCTCATCTCTTAGAATAGCACCTGAAACATAGCAGGCACTCAATAATTATTTGTTGATCAAATTAACAAACTATATAAATCTTTGGGCACTCAGTAAATGCCACTTCTCAATGACCCTCTTAGAAACAAATATTTGGCATCCTTTCATCCCGTTATTTGATTAAAATGCAATGCTGGACATACCCTGGTTTTAGCTCTGACATGTAAAGAGTTAGGAAGTTGTCACTCTCATCCTTACAAGAAGAAAAATATAGACAAAGTAAAAATCAACAACTTTTCCTGAACCCCCTAGAGAGCCAAATTCTATAATCTGGTGAATAACTCTCAGTGTTTAGTAGGTCTGTATCTCAGGGATGTAACCTGCACAAGTATTTCTCCAGTGTCACAGCTTTCCTTTTTCCTTGTAGGACAAATTGTCACCCTGAAATCTGTATAGACAGGTGTATCCAAAGAGCCACAGCTGAGATATGCTAATTTGAAACAGGAGTCTCTGGAGACAGAAACTGATAGGAATATTTAAATAGTAATTTGATGAATTGCTGGCACCTCAATATAGTCTAACATGAGAGTAAGAAACTCATGGGGTTTCAGTCGTAGAGTCGTAGAGTGGCCCCACAATTTTGTGGGTTTTGCCTCCAGGAACCACCAAATTCTTTTAGGGAATATTGAAGAAAGATCCCGTTGTGGCAAAGAAATCGGAAGCATAATCATTGTGAAATTATCTCAGGGCCTTTTCCATAAGAAAATGTTGCAGTAAGAAAGGTAGGAGGGGCCAAGGGAGAAAAGAAAGCTGTGCCACTGCAGAATTATTTGTGAAGGCTACATCCCTGAGACATAGGCCCACTAAAACACTAAGAGTTAATCACCAGATTATGGAATGCTCCCCTGCCACATACTTACCACCACCCCAAGAGGGCTCCAGTATGATAGTGGATTATAGCTGAAATAGCTGCAAGACACAAACTATCTCTGAGCAGGAGAACTTTGGGAAACGTAAAGTCAAGAGAGGAGACAAAAACAAAGACATTAGAAGATTTTGAAATCTCTGGCACCTATAGCTATGGGAAATTTTAATCACAGCCCAACTTCTAGTCATATTAACATAAATCCTGACATTAAAGGCTTATTTACCTCAATTCCTATTTTCCAATATAAAGTATCTGATTTTCAACAACAAACTACAAGGGAAATACAGCTTAAAGAGACAAAGCAATCATCAGAATAAGACACAGATATGACACAGATGTTGGAATTATCAGACAAAGAATTTAAAATAATTATGATGATGTGTCAAGGGCTCTAATGGAAAGAGTAGACAACATACAAGGACAGATGAGTAGTATAAGCAGAGAGATGGAAACTTTAAGAAAGAATCAAAAGGAAATGCTAGAAATTTTAAAAAGTAACAGCAATGAAGGATATCTTCAGTGGACTCATTGGTAGATTTGACATGACAGAGGGAAGAGTCAGTGAGCTTGATGACAGGATCATAGAACCTTCTCAAACTGAAATGCAAGGAGAATAAAGAATGGGTGAAAAAAAGAGAAAGGAACATTTAATACACACATACCAGGAGAGGAGAGAGACAATGAAGCAAAAGAACAATTTGAAGTAATAATGGCTAAGAACTTTCCAAAATTAATGACAGACACCAAACCACAGATCAACCAAGCTCAGAGAATACCAGCAGGAAAAATCTCTGCCCCCACAGCCCACCATGAAGTCCTCACACCTTGGCATATCATACTGAAACTAAAGAAAACCAAAGACAGAGAGAAAATCTTGAAAGAAGTCAAATAGGTGTGTGTATCGGGGGGCACAGGGGTTGGGAGGTGAAGGGAAGAGAAAACATCTTACCTATAGAGGAATAAGGATAAGAATGGTTATAGCAGCACAATTTGCAATTGCAAAAATGTGGAACCAGCCTAAATAACCATCAATCAATGAATGGATAAAGAATATGTGGTACATAGATATACCATGGTATACTACCGAGTCATAAAACAGAACAAAATAATGGCTTTCGCAGCAACCTGGATGGAGTTGGAAACCACTATTCTAAGTGAAGTAACTTAGGAATGGAAAACCAAACATCATATGCTCTCACTTATAAGTGGGAGCTAAGCTATGAAGGCACAAAGACATAAGAATGATATAATGAGGTACGGAGGGCGGAGCAAGATGGCCGAATAGGAACAGCTCCAGTCTCCAACTCCCAGCGTGAGCGACACAGAAGACCGGTGATTTCTGCATTTTCAACTGAGGTACTGGGTTCATCTCACTGGGGAGTGCCGGACGATCGGTGCTGGTCAGCTGCTGCAGCCCGACCAGCGAGAGCTGAAGCAGGGCGAGGCATCGCCTCACCTGGGAAGCGCAAGGGGGAAGGGAATCCCTTTTCCTAGCCAGGGGAACTGAGACACACAACACCTGGAAAATCGGGTAACTCCTACCCTAATACTGCGCTTTAAGCAAACAGGCACACCAGGAGATCATATCCCACACCTGGCCGGGAGGGTCCCACGCCCACGGAGCCTCCCTCATTGCTAGCACAGCAGTCTGTGATCTACCGGCAAGGCAGCAGCGAGGCTGGGGGAGGGGCGCCCGCCATTGCTGAGGCTTAAGTAGGTAAACAAAGCTGCTGGGAAGCTCCAACTGGGTGGAGCTCACAGCAGCTCAAGGAAACCTGCCTGTCTCTGTAGACTCCACCTCTGGGGACAGGGCACAGCTACACAACAACAACAACAACAACAACAACAAAGCAGCAGAAAACTCTGCAGACGCAAACGACTCTGTCTGACAGCTTTGAAGAGAGCAGTGGATCTCCCAACACGGAGGCTGAGATCTGAGAACGGACAGACTGCCTGCTCAAGTGGGTCCCTGACCCCTGAGTAGCCTAACTGGGAGACATCCCCCACTAGGGGCAGTCTGACACCCCACACCTCACAGGGTGGAGTATACCCCTGAGAGGAAGCTTCCAAAGCAAGAATCAGACAGGTACACTCGCTGTTCAGAAATATTCTATCTTCTGCAGCCTCTGCTGCTGATACCCAGGCAAACAGGGTCTGGAGTGGACCTCAAGCAATCTCCAACAGACCTACAGCTGGGGGTCCTGACTGTTAGAAGGAAAACTATCAAACAGGAAGGACACCTACACCAAAACCCCATCAGTACATCACCATCATCAAAGACCAGAGGCAGATAAAACCACAAAGATGGGGAAAAAGCAGGGCAGAAAAGCTGGAAATTCAAAAAATAAGAGCACATCTCCCCCGGCAAAGGAGCGCAGCTCATCGCCAGCAACGGATCAAAGCTGGACGGAAAATGACTTTGACGAGATGAGAGAAGAAGGCTTCAGTCCATCAAATTTCTTAGAGCTAAAGGAGGAATTACGTACCCAGCGCAAAGAAACTAAACATCTTGAAAAAAAAGTGGAAGAATTGACGGCTAGACTAATTAATGCAGAGAAGGTCATAAACGAAATGAAAGAGATGAAAACCATGACACGAGAAATACGTGACAAATGCACAAGCTTCAGTAACCGACTCGATCAACTGGAAGAAAGAGTATCAGCGATTGAGGATCAAATGAATGAAATGAAGCGAGAAGAGAAACCAAAAGAAAAAAGAAGAAAAAGAAATGAACAAAGCCTGCAAGAAGTATGGGATTATGTAAAAAGACCAAATCTACGTCTGATTGGGGTGCCTGAAAGTGAGGGGGAAAATGGAACCAAGTTGGAAAACACTCTTCAGGATATCATCCAGGAGAACTTCCCCAACCTAGTAGGGCAGGCCAACATTCAAATCCAGGAAATACAGAGAACGCCACAAAGATACTCCTCGAGAAGAGCAACTCCAAGACACATAATTGCCAGATTCACCAAAGTTGAAATGAAGGAAAAAATCTTAAGGGCAGCCAGAGAGAAAGGTCGGGTTACCCACAAAGGGAAGCCCATCAGACTCACAGCAGATCTCTCGGCAGAAACTCTCCAAGCCAGAAGAGAGTGGGGGCCAATATTCAACATTCTTAAAGAAAAGAATTTTAAACCCAGAATTTCATATCCAGCCAAACTAAGTTTCATAAGTGAAGGAGAAATAAAATCCTTTACAGATAAGCAAATGCTTAGAGATTTTGTCACCACTAGGCCTGCCTTACAAGAGACCCTGAAGGAAGCACTCAACATGGAAAGGAACAACCGGTACCAGCCATCTCAAAAACATGCCAAAATGTAAAGACCATCGAGGCTAGGAAGAAACTGCATCAACTAACGAGCAAAATAACCAGTTAATATCATAATGGCAGGATCAAGTTCACACATAACAATCTTAACCTTAAATGTAAATGGACTAAATGCTCCAATTAAGAGACACAGACTGGCAAACTGGATAAAGAGTCAAGACCCATCAGTCTGCTGTATTCAGGAGACCCATCTCACACGCAGAGACATACATAGGCTCAAAATAAAGGGATGGAGGAAGATTTACCAAGCAAATGGAGAACAAAAAAAAGCAGGGGTTGCAATCCTAGTCTCTGATAAAACAGACTTTAAACCATCAAAGATCAAAAGAGACAAAGAAGGCCATTACATAATGGTCAAGGGATCAATTCAACAGGAAGAGCTAACTATCCTAAATATATATGCACCCAATACAGGAGCACCCAGATTCATAAAGCAAGTCCTTAGAGACTTACAAAGAGACTTAGACTCCCATACAATAATAATGGGAGACTTCAACACTCCACTGTCAACATTAGACAGATCAACGAGACAGAAAGTTAACAAGGATATCCAGGAATTGAACTCATCTCTGCAGCAAGCAGACCTAATAGACATCTATAGAACTCTCCACCCCAAATCAACAGAATATACATTCTTCTCAGCACCACATCGTACTTACTCCAAAATTGACCATATAATTGGAAGTAAAGCACTCCTCAGCAAATGTACAAGAACAGAAATTATAACAAACTGTCTCTCAGACCACAGTGCAATCAAACTAGAACTCAGGACTAAGAAACTCAATCAAAACCGCTCAACTACATGGAAACTGAACAACCTGCTCCTGAATGACTACTGGGTACATAACGAAATGAAGGCAGAAATAAAGATGTTCTTTGAAACCAATGAGAACAAAGATACAACATACCAGAATCTCTGGGACACATTTAAAGCAGTGTGCAGAGGGAAATTTATAGCACTAAATGCCCACAAGAGAAAGCAGGAAAGATCAAAAATTGACACTCTAACATCGCAATTAAAAGAACTAGAGAAGCAAGAGCAAACACATTCGAAAGCTAGCAGAAGGCAAGAAATAACTAAGATCAGAGCAGAACTGAAGGAGATAGAGACACAAAAAACCCTCCAAAAAATCAATGAATCCAGGAGTTGGTTTTTTGAAAAGATCAACAAAATTGACAGACCACTAGCAAGACTAATAAAGAAGAAAAGAGAGAAGAATCAAATCGACGCAATTAAAAATGATAAAGGGGATATCACCACCGACCCCACAGAAATACAAACTACCATCAGAGAATACTATAAACACCTCTACGCAAATAAACTGGAAAACCTAGAAGAAATGGATAATTTCCTGGACACTTACACTCTTCCAAGACTAAACCAGGAAGAAGTTGAATCCCTGAATAGACCAATAGTAGGCTCTGAAATTGAGGCAATAATTAATAGCCTACCAACCAAAAAAAGTCCAGGACCAGATGGATTCACAGCTGAATTCTACCAGAGGTATAAGGAGGAGTTGGTACCATTCCTTCTGAAACTATTCCAATCAATAGAAAAAGAGGGAATCCTCCCTAACTCATTTTATGAGGCCAACATCATCCTGATACCAAAGCCTGGCAGAGACATAACAAAAAAAGAGAATTTTAGACCAATATCCCTGATGAACATCGATGCAAAAATCCTCAATAAAATACTGGCAAACCGGATTCAACAACACATCAAAAAGCTTATCCACCATGATCAAGTGGGCTTCATCCCTGGGATGCAAGGCTGGTTCAACATTCGCAAATCAATAAACATAATCCAGCATATAAACAGAACCAAAGACAAGAACCACATGATTATCTCAATAGATGCAGAAAAGGCTTTTGACAAAATTCAACAGCCATTCATGCTAAAAACGCTCAATAAATTCGGTATTGATGGAACGTACCTCAAAATAATAAGAGCTATTTATGACAAACCCACAGCCAATATCATACTGAATGGGCAAAAACTGGAAAAATTCCCTTTGAAAACTGGCACAAGACAGGGATGCCCTCTCTCACCACTCCTATTCAACATAGTGTTGGAAGTTCTGGCTAGGGCAATCAGGCAAGAGAAAGAAATCAAGGGTATTCAGTTAGGAAAAGAAGAAGTCAAATTGTCCCTGTTTGCAGATGACATGATTGTATATTTAGAAAACCCCATTGTCTCAGCCCAAAATCTCCTTAAGCTGATAAGCAACTTCAGCAAAGTCTCAGGATACAAAATTAATGTGCAAAAATCACAAGCATTCTTATACACCAATAACAGACAAACACAGAGCCAAATCATGAATGAACTTCCATTCACAATTGCTTCAAAGAGAATCAAATACCTAGGAATCCAACTTACAAGGGATGTAAAGGACCTCTTCAAGGAGAACTACAAACCACTGCTCAGTGAAATAAAAGAGGACACAAACAAATGGAAGAACATACCATGCTCATGGATAGGAAGAATCAATATCGTGAAAATGGCCATACTGCCCAAGGTAATTTATAGATTCAATGCCATCCCCATCAAGCTACCAATGAGTTTCTTCACAGAATTGGAAAAAACTGCTTTAAAGTTCATATGGAACCAAAAAAGAGCCCGCATCTCCAAGACAATCCTAAGTCAAAAGAACAAAGCTGGAGGCATCACGCTACCTGACTTCAAACTATACTACAAGGCTACAGTAACCAAAACAGCATGGTACTGGTACCAAAACAGAGATATAGACCAATGGAACAGAACAGAGTCCTCAGAAATAATACCACACATCTACAGCCATCTGATCTTTGACAAACCTGAGAAAAACAAGAAATGGGGAAAGGATTCCCTATTTAATAAATGGTGCTGGGAAAATTGGCTAGCCATCAGTAGAAAGCTGAAACTGGATCCTTTCCTTACTCCTTATACGAAAATTAATTCAAGATGGATTAGAGACTTAAATGTTAGACCTAATACCATAAAAATCCTAGAGGAAAACCTAGGTAGTACCATTCAGGACATAGGCATGGGCAAAGACTTCATGTCTAAAACACCAAAAGCAACGGCAGCAAAAGCCAAAATTGACAAATGGGATCTCATTAAACTAAAGAGCTTCTGCACAGCAAAAGAAACTACCATCAGAGTGAACAGGCAACCTACAGAATGGGAGAAAATTTTTGCAATCTACTCATCTGACAAAGGGCTAATATCCAGAACCTACAAAGAACTCCAACAAATTTACAAGAAAAAAACAAACAACCCCATCAAAAAGTGGGCAAAGGATATGAACAGACATTTCTCAAAAGAGGACATTCATACAGCCAACAGACATATGAAAAAATGCTCATCATCACTGGCCATCAGAGAAATGCAAATCAAAACCACAATGAGATACCATCTCACACCAGTTAGAATGGCGATCATTAAAAAGTCAGGAAACAACAGGTGCTGGAGAGGATGTGGAGAAATAGGAACACTTTTACACTGTTGGTGGGATTGTAAACTAGTTCAACCATTATGGAAAACAGTATGGCGATTCCTCAAGGATCTAGAACTAGATGTACCATATGACCCAGCCATCCCATTACTGGGGATATACCCAAAGGATTATAAATTATGCTGCTATAAAGACACATGCACACGTATGTTTATTGCAGCACTATTCACAATAGCAAAGACTTGGAATCAACCCAAATGTCCATCAGTCACAGATTGGATTAAGAAAATGTGGCACATATACACCATGGAATACTATGCAGCCATAAAAAAGGATGAGTTTGCGTCCTTTGTAGGGACATGGATGCAGCTGGAAACCATCATTCTTAGCAAACTATCACAAGAACAGAAAACCAAACACCGCATGTTCTCACTCATAGGTGGGAACTGAACAACGAGATCACTTGGACTCAGGAAGGGGAACATCACACACCGGGGCCTATCATGGGGAGGAGGGAGGGGGGAGGGATTGCATTGGGAGTTATACCTGATGTAAATGACGAGTTGATGGGTGCAGCAGACTAACATGGCACAAGTATACATATGTAACAAACCTGCATGTTATGCACATGTACCCTACAACTTAAAGTATAATAATAATAAATAAATTTAAAAAAAAAATAAATAAAATAAAATAAAATAAAATAAAATAAAATAAAACTAGGTCAAAAAAAAAAAAAAAAAAAAGAATGATATAATGACCTTTGGAGACATAAGGAGAAGTGTGAGAGGGGGAGTGAGGGATAAAAGTCCACACATTGGGTACAGTGTACACTGCTTGGGTGATGAGTGCACTAAAATCTCAGATATTACCACTAAAGAAGCAATCCATGTAACCAAAACTATTCAAATAAAAAATAAAAAAAGAATTACAGTGACTTTTTCATCAGAAGCTGCGTTGCAAGAAGAGAGTGGAGTGAAATATTCAGTGTTGAAAGAAAAAAACTCACCAATCTAGAATTCTATATTAAAAAAATTATCTTTCAAATGTGAAGAAGTAGAAACTTTCTTAAACAAAAACTAAGAGAATTCACTGCCAGCAAACTCACCCTACAAGAAATGTTAATAGAAGTTCTTTAGACAGAAGAAAAACTATATAGGCCAGAAATTTGGATCTACGTAAAGATAGAGCACTGGAGAAGGAATAAGTAAAGATATGATGAAGTACTTTGATTTTTAAATTTTTAATTGGTATAAAAGATTACTGTTTGTTTAAAGTAATAATAGTAAGAATGTATTGGGCATGTGGATAAGTGAAATGAAATCTGAAGTAAAATTAACAATAGCAATGTTACAAAGAATGAGTGGGATGATTTTGGGATACTCTGTCATAAGGCATCTGTACTGTGCTTAAAGCAGCATAGTATTATTTGATGGTGAAATTAGATCGGTTTAAAATATATATTGGAAACTCTAGGTAATCACTACAAAATTTTTTTAGAGAACTGTAATTGATATGCTAAGAAAAAAGATAAAATGGAATTGCATAAAATGCTCAATTAACACCAGAGAAGAATAAAAAGAGAAAAGAAATAAAAAATGCAATGTACAGGAAACCTTTATTAAAACTAAATATTTTTCTGTTTTGAAAAAGATATTGCTAAAAGAATAAAAAGTCAAGGCATATACTAAGAGGAAATATCTGCAAAATACATATTTAATGAAGAACTTATGTGTAAAATATACAAAGAACTTTAAAAACTCAACAATAAGAAAACAAACAATTCAATTTAAAAATAGGCAAAAGATCTGAACAGATTCCCCACCAAAGAAGGTATACAGATGGCACAGAAGCCTATGAAAAGATGCTTGCCATCGTTTTTCAAGCAAATTAGAAAAATGCAAATTAAAACAGCAATATGATACTACTATGCAAGTACTATAAAGGCTAACACCTACAATCTAACAATACTGATTGGTGGCAAGGATGAAGAACAAAAAAATCCCTGTCACTTATTGCTAGTGGGGATACAAAAAGGTACAGCCATTTTGAAAAACACTTTGGCTGTCTCTGATAAAGGTAAACATAGTCTTACCCTACAATCTAGCAATTGGACTTCTAGGTATTTACCGAAAGGAGTTGAAAGTTTATGTCCACATAAAAGCCTGCACATAAATGTTTATAGCAGATGATTGGAGGTGGAGCAACATGGTGGAATAGAAGGCTCTATGAATCATCCCCCACACAAGGACACCAATTTAACAACTATCTACACTCATAAAACACCTTCATGAGAACCAAAGTCAGACAAACAAAAGCTGTGGGATTTTATCAACACCAGACTGGTCCTACAAAAAATGCTGAAGGGAGTATATCAATCAGAAAGAAAAAGACATTAATGAGCAACATAATCACCTGAAGTACAAAACTCACTGGTAATAGTAAGTACACAGATAAACACAGAATATTATAACACTGTAACTGTGGTGTGTAAACTACTCTTACCCTAAGTCAAAAGACTAAACAATGAACCAATCAAAATTAATAACTACAACAACTTTCCAAAACATAGTATAATCAAACATAAATAGAAACAACAAAATTTAAAAAGTGGGGGATGAAGTTAAGGCATAGAGTTTTTATTAGTTTTCTTTTGGCTTTTTTGTTTATGCAAACAGTGTTAGGTTGTTATCAGCTTAAAATAAGGGGTTATAATATTGAATTTACAAGCCTCATGGTAACCTCACACCAAAAAACATACAACTGATATACAAAAACTAAAAAGAGACTAAATCATATCACCAGAGAAAATCACCTTCTTTAGAGGAAGACAAGAAGGAAAGAAAGAAAGAAGGAAGAGAAGACTACAAAGCAACCGGAAAACAAATAACAAAATGGCAAGAGTAAGTCCTTACTTATCGATAATAACATTGAATGTAAATGGACTAAACTCTCCAATCAAAAGACATAGACTGACTGAATGAATGAAAAATGAAGACCTACTTATCTGATGCCTACAAGAAACATACTTCACATATAAAGACACACATAGGCTGAAAATAAATGGATGGGAAAAGATATTCTATGCCAACATAAACCAAAAAAGAGCAGAAATCACTATACTTACATCAGACAAAATACATTTCAAGACAAAAACTATAAGAAGAGACAAAGAATGTCACTACATAATGATAAAGGTGTCAATTCAGCAAGAGGATATAAGAATTTTAAATATATGTGTACCCAACATGGGCATATCCAGATATATAAAGGAAATATTATTAGAGCTAAAGAGAGGGATAGGCCCCAATACAATAATAGCTGAAGACTTCAACACCCCTCTATCAGCACTGGACAGATCTTTCAGACAGAAAATCAACAAAGAAACATTGGATTTAATCTGCACTATAGACCAAATGAATCTAATAGATACAGAACATGTTATCCAATGGATACAGAATACACATTCTTTTCCTCAGCAAATGGATCATTCTCAGGAATAGACCAAATGTTATGTCACAAAAAAGTCTTAAAACTTTCAAAAACTTGAATTAATATCAAGCATCTTCTCTGAACACAATGGAATAAAACAGGAAATTAATAACAAGAGAAATTTTGGAAACTATATAATACATGAAAATTAAGACAATATGCTTCTGAATGATGAGTGGATCAATGAAGAAATTAATAAGAAAATTAAAAAATTTATTTAAACAAATGATAATGGAAATACAACATACCAAAACCTATGTGATACAGCAAAAGCATACTCAGAGGGAAGTTGATAGCTATAAGTGCCTATATCAAAAAGAGGAAAAACTTCAAATAAACAATCTAATGATGCATCTTGAAGAACTAGAAAAGAACCAGACCCAAAATTAGTAGAAGAAAATATTTCATAAAGATCAGAGCAGAAATAAATGAAATTAAAATGAAGAAAACAATATAAAAAATCGATGAAACAAAAAGTTTATTTTTTGAAAGGTTAAACGAAATTGACAAACCTTTAGCCAGACTAAGAAAACAAAAGAGATCCAAATAAATAAAATCAGAAATGAAAATGCAGACATTCCAATGGATACTGCAGAAATTCAAAGGATTATTAGTGGCTACTATGAGCAACTATATGCCAATAAATTGGAAAATCTAGAAGAAATGAACAAATCCCTAGACATACACAACCCACCAAGATTGAACCATGGAGAAATGCAAAACCTGAATAGACCAATAACAAGTAATGAGATAGAAACCATAATAATAATTCTCCCAGTCAAGAAAAGCCTGGGACCCAGTGGCTTCACTGGTTAATTCTATCAAACCCTTAAAGAACTAATACCAATCCTACTCCACCTATTCTGAAAAATAGAGGAGGAGGGAATACTTCCAACCTCATTCCATGAGGCTAGTGTTACCTTGATACCAAACCAAACACAGACATATCAAAAGAAAAAAACAAAAAAAAACAAAAAAAAAAAACACCTCTACAGGCCAATATCTCTCTGAAGAATATTGATGCAAAAAATCCTCAACAAAATACTAGTAAATTGAATTCAATAAAACATAGCATGTTCTCATTGATTTGTGGGATCTAAAAATCAAAACAATTGAACTAATAGACATAGAGCATAGAGGGATAGTTACCAGAGGCTGGGAAAGGTAGTGGGGGACTTGGGGTAAGATGGGGATGGTTAATGGGTACAAAAATAATAAGAATAAATAATACTTAGTATTTGATTGTACAACAGAGTGACTATAGTCAATAATAACTTACTTGTATATTTAAGATAAACTAAAAGTGTGTAATTGGATTGTTTATAAGCAAAGGATAAATGCTTGAAGGAATGGATATTCTTCATAATGTGATTATTACACGTTGAATGCCTGTATCAAAACATCTCATGTACCCCATAAACATACAAACTTATGTACCCACAAAAATGGAAAATAAAAAATTTAAAATTAAAAAATATTTATAGCAGGTTTATTTATGAATAATCACCAAAAACTAGAAGCAACAAAAATGTCCTTCAATAGGCAAAGGAATAAGCAAACTGTTCTACATCATATAATATAATACTATTGACTGATGAAAAGGAATGAGTTATCAAGTTATGCAAATACAAAGATGTATTGCAAATGCATTTTGCCTAGCGAAAGAAGCTAGTTTTCAAAGCTACATTTGGTGTGATTCCCTTTATATGACATTCTGAAAAAGGCAATACTCTAGACACAGGTCAGTGATTGCTAGAGGTTCAGTGCAGGTGGGAGAAGGTTGAATGCAAGAATCACAGGGGATTTTTTTTTAAGGCAGTGAAGCTATTCTAAATGAGACTGTCATGGTGGATACACAATATTGTATATTTGTCAGAACCCATAGAACTAGAGCCCCAAGAGTGGACTTTAATGTATGCGAATTTAAAAACCATTTAGGAGATCAGTGGATCTCAGAATGGAATGCAGAATGTGATTTTTAAAAATCTGTGTTACACATGCATTAAACAACATAACTGAAGGGGGGGTAGGGGAAAAGTACAAGGTAATGGGTAGAGTCTGTTAGACTAAAGATAAAAGGAACTGCACATAAGCACTACTCTAAATAATAAAGTTGTTTCCCATTGGGATATGGGTTAATAATTCTTAAAATGTTATACCTGGATACTAGGATTACACAATAAGGAAATGGATGGCAGATGGTGGGAACTAGTTTTCTCATTGTTGGAGCAGAAAGGTTACAGATAAGGAGAAAAGTGTAGAATAATTCATGTGATAATGGATTGGAATTAAAGACATTAGTATGAACTCATGATTAGTTTGATATAGATACGGATAGATACATATAGAAATGTTTACAGATATGTGTATGTACAGCGTTTATATACACAAATGTATTTCCTTGTGCTGTCAGTTTACAAAGAAAAGCTAGAACCAAAAACACTCCAGTAACAGTGGTCACACATAGTGCACAGATCTTGGTTTCTAATACCATTTTTCAATAAAATAAACCAGGGTTCCTGGGAGAAATGGCTGATTGTAGGACTGGGGCAGGAAATATGCAGATGATCCTGGAACATTTTGTACTGCTAGAAAATAAGAAAGTACTCACAAAAAAAAAAAAAGAAAGAAAAGAAAGAAAAGAAAATCCACAGTGGTGGAAGTATGTCAGAAAGACACAGGAGTCAACTGAAAGAGCTCCCAATGGCTGAAAGTGGAATTATTTGAGGATCGAAATAAATAAAGCAGTATTGAATTATAAGCCAAAGTATAAAATAAATATCCATGAGTTCATACTGACATAATAAATGATTGAATAAATAAATGGGGAAGAATATACAAAACTCCCATGTAAAAGAATTCCAGATAATTTATGTAGATACTCCCCCTCAAGAATTCTCACTTATACGTGGACACCAAAACAATCAAACTCAAAGCAGCAGAGAGTAAAATGGTGGTCACCGGAAGCTGGGGGTTAGGGGGAATGGTGAAATGATAGTCAAATGATACAAAGTGTCAATTAGGCAGGAGGAATAAGTTTTTTTTTCTTTTTTTTTTTGCTTTGAGATATACTGCACAGTGTGGTGAGTGTAGTAAAAATAATATTGAACATTTAAAAATTGCTAAAACACTAAATTTTAAATGTTCTCAACACAAAAATGTTATGTATTTGAGGTGATGGATAGATTAATTAGCTTGATTTTATTATTCCACATTGTATTCACAAATCAGAACATCATTTTGTACCCTATAAATAGATATAACTAAAATTTGTCAATTTATGTTTAAAAAACAAAAATTAAAAAAAAGCAATGTATTAATATCGGTTCATTAATTGTTACAAATGCACTATACTAAGGTATGATGTTAATAATAGGGGAAACTGGGTGTGGGATGTTTTGGAACTCTGTACTATCTTAACTTTTCTGTAAGTCTGAAACTATTTTAAAATTAAAGAAAGTTTATTTAAAATTGCAATGCCAAAATAGAATATTCAATTTTTTTTTAGATATGAGACCTTTATTTTTTAACACAAAGGAGTTGCTCTGGAATCTATTGCTAGGGCAGAGCATTGGGAATTCAATGCGCTGGTATTATTCACAAAGTCCAGATTTTATCAGCAAAGTCTTCCCATCTTGTTCCTCTGCCTTTATTAGCGTTTGCAACTCTCTCAATTTAGCATCATTCACAATGCCATTACCATGCTGGTTATTTCCTCTTCCAGATCGTTAAGTTAAAATAGACCCACTCCGACACCACACCCTATGGCAGTTTTGGGACCTTGTCCTGAAATGGCTGCAGATCTGTGAAGTTATAAACCAGCTAAACAATAATTATCTGTAAATGGCAATTTCCTAACTTAATTGGTTGAATTTCATTCTGCAGGTGGTGATATTAAAGCAAACATTTTCCTGCTGTCCAAACAGACACACTCTGGTTCTGAATTATGATGGAAAGGTAACCAAGTGAGCTTGTTGTGGCATATTATTTGTCACTCGCCAGGGCTAATTGTTTGTATTTTAGAAAGCTGATCATTATCAGATCAGTATTTCCATGATCCTCTTTTATCACTTTGTAGTACTTTCCCGTATGTAGAGTGTACTTGTTTTAGGTTTCCCCATAGTAGAAACTAAACCACATGTCTGTCACCAACTACATTCTTCCTCTGGACTTACGAGTCATACAGAAAAGTACACCTATTGCAGGCATAAAGCTCAATGAATTCTTAAAAGGTGAACACACTCTTGTAATCAGTGTAATCAGGACCCAGATCAAGAAACAGAACATTACCAGCACCCAGAAACCCTTCCAGGCTTCACCTGCCACATCCTCAACATCAAAGAGTAACCACTATCCTGATTTTGAAATCATAGATTCGTTCTATTTGTTGCATGTTTTAAACAAATTGAATCATAGCATCCATTGGGTCTGACTTCTTTTGCTCAACATTCTGTTTGTGATATTCATGCATGTGTTGCATGTAGTTGTAGATAATTCATTTACATTGCTGTATAGCATTCCATTGTGGAAATATACCAGAATTTATCTGTTCAATTGCTGATGTGCATTAGGGTGGTTTCTAGTTTTTGACTTTTAAGAATAGTGCTGCTATTTAACCTTCTAGTTAGCATGTGTTTTTTGCTGACCACATGAATGCATTTTTGTTGGGTATTGTTTAGCTTTGGCAGATATGTTAGGCAGTGTATAATTAAATACTTGGAGCTGAAATTCAGATAAACCTGGTCTTAAATTTGGCTCTACTACTTACTAGGAACTTGGACAAGTTACTCAATCTCTCTAGGCCTTGCCTTTTGTAGTCTGTCAAGTAAAGATTCAAAAAGTTCCTCCCTCATAGGGCTGCTGTTCAGATTAAAAGAAATAATGTATGGCCATGATTTAATACAGTGCTTGGCATAGAGCAAGCATCAACAAATGTCAACCATTGTGATTTTTTAGTATTATTTATTGAAAAATTGTTCAATATTATTTAAATTGCAAAGGTGAAATAAACAGATTATTTACAGAAACGTTTTTAACTTGTAAGATCCTGAAAAAATGTGTTCCGACTCGTGAATACTGTTCTTAAGACCTCTTCCACCCAGCCACGCCCCAGCTATTGTTCCTTGCTCCCTCAAATTCTTAGCACAAGGACATGCTGCAGTTAAACCTTCCCCATCCCACAGGCTGCCATAGAAGCTGAGAAGAAAATAAGGGGAATAAGTCTTCATTTCTGTCACAGTTTCCTTGTGGGAAGAACTGAGAGGATATTTGATACCTGGGATTCACTGTCAAATTTGTATCCATTTTGAACACTTCATCTATTCTACATTATTCAGACAAGATCTTCATTATTAAAAATATATTTCATAGTATTATGTAAATACTATGCGGTTCATGCTGAAAATGTCACATATAAAAAGATACCCATATCTTTTTGTGTAAAAATAAAAAAGCACTATTTTCTTTCAATATAAATAATTCATGCTTTTGTTACAGGTAGTTAGGCGTGAGTGGGGCAGGAAAGGGCTCTCCCCCGACCCACTAGAAATGTCAGGTGATGATTCGGCAATTACTGCATTGCCTCTCTTAAAATGATAATTCGGCAGTCAGGGAGAGACTGATGGTCCACACCTGTTAATATTAATTAAAACTGCTAACTGAATTCAGACGCCAGGGAGAAACAACTTCTTGGGCATGCATATTAAGAGACAAAAATGGTGAAGTGTGATCTTCCAGGTACATTCCACCGGAAAAAGAAAGAAAGCCTCGGATGGGCGTGACTATAACTCCCCAAACATACAGCATGAGCTCACTTCTCAAGGGTAAGGAGGGCTCTGTGCATGCAGGCAGCCCACTGCAAGAGAGAATCATGGTAAAGAGGCGAGCTTATGAAAGTCACAGGATCACAGTTAAATGGGGCGCTTGACCTCTCTTTAACCTTTCACATGCACACTTGGGTCTCTTCCAAGTGCGCCTGACATTTTTTCCTGTTCTAAGGCCTTTTAAAATAAACTTCTATTCCTGCTCTGGAACTTGTCTCTCTTTTTCTGCTTTCTGCCCCTCAGTTGAATTCTTTCTTCTGAGGAGGGAAGGACTGAAATTGCTACAGACCCCTAAGGACAGGCCATTGATAACTCTGGGTAAATCAGATCTCTTCCACGGGTAGGACTTTCTATAAAAATATTGAAAAATACAAGAAGTAGTTTTGTATGCTGTAAATATTCTTGTATGAGAAGAAGAAAATGAAAAATATTTGTAATCCTATTGCCCAGAGATTTCTGGGTAGTCTTTTCAGACGCAAATAATTTTTCAATTACAAAAATGTGGAAAATTTGTTAAAATATAGGAAAGCAAAAACAAAACAACAAATAATAAATCCCTATGTTCCTAAGATATAAAACAAAATTTCAACAGAGCTTGCCATTCCATTTTTTCCCTCCTCTTTTCCTCTCTCCTTCCCTCCTTTTCTCCTCTCTTCTTTCTCTTTCTTTCCTTTCTTCTCTCTCAATATAATAGCATCATTTTATAATATTCTTTTGTAGTTCGCTTTTTAAAAACCTTTTATGGGCATGTCAAATATTTCATATTTCAATAAATATTCGTCTAAAACTTTAATTTTTTTGCAGTGCTAATTACAATAGTTACTGCTTATTGAACATCTACAATGTACCAGACTCTATAGAACTCATATTTTGTCTTTACCTCAACTGAAAAAAGAAGTAACTGTTCTCATTGGGCTCATGAGAACATTTAGGCTCAAAAAGGTGGAGTGACCCAGTGGCTTGTGCAGGGTCATAGTGCTATTAGGAGTTAGAGTGGAGTTGATCTGACTCCACTGTGACTTTAGTGAGAATGTTTTGGGAGACGCCGGAATAGATTCTTGAGTTTGATTCTCCATTTTGTCTCTACTATCCTTCATGAGTTTTATTTATTTTTTATTTTATTTTTTTATTATACTTTAAGTTCTAGGGTACATATGCACAACGTGCAGGTTTGTTACATATGTATACATGTGCCATGTTGGTGTGCTGCACCCATTAACTCGTCATTTACATTAGGTATATCTCCTAATGCTATCCCTCCCCCCTGCCCCCTCCCCACAATAGGCCCCGGTGTGTGATGTTCCCCTTCCTGTGTCCAAGTGATCTCATTGTTCAATTCCCACCTATGAGTGAGAACATGCGGTGTTTGGTTTTCTGTTCTTGTGATAGTTTGCTGAGAATGATGGTTTCCAGCTGCATCCATCTGCCTACAAAGGACATGAACTCATCCTTTTTTATGGCTGCATAGTATTCCATGGTGTATATGTACCACATTTTCTTAATCCAGTCTGTCACTGATGGACATTTGGGTTGATTTCAAGTCTTTGCTATTGTGAATAGTGCTGCAATAAACATACATGTGCATGTGTCTTTATAAAAGTGGGCAAAGGATATGAACAGACACTTCTCAAAAGAAGACATTCATGTAGCCAACAGACATATGAAAAAATGCTCATCATCACTCGCCATCAGAGAAATGCAAATCAAAACCACAATGAGATACCTTCTCACACCAGTTAGAATGGCAATCATTAAAAAGTCAGGAAACAACAAGTGCTGGAGAGGATGTGGAGAAATAGGAACACTTTTACACTGTTGGTGGGACTGTAAACTAGTTCAACCATTGTGGAAAACAGTGTGGCGATTCCTCAAGGATCTAGAACTAGAAATACCATTTGACCCAGCCATCCCATTACTGGGTATATACCCAAATTATTATAAATCATGCTGCTGTAAAACTTGATTTTTAATGAATGCATAACATTCTATCTTATGAATAATTTGCCTAGCAGTTCTCTAGTGTTGAGCATTTATTTATTTACACTTATTCACTATTATCAAGAAGACCATGGTGAGCTTTGTGGTATATACGTCTTTTTGCATCGTTGATTATTTTAGGATAATTTTATAGAAGCAGAATCACTGATTCAAAGTTTATATACATCAAAAATATTTTGATAACCATGACCAAATTGCCTTCTAGAAAGATTATATCATTTTAATTTCTACCATCAGCTTATGAGAAGCCTATTTCATCATGCCTTTGGCAGTCCTGAGCATTATAATTTTAATTTTTACAAATGTAATGGGTAAACAAATCATTGTTCTTTTATTTTTCTTTGATTAACAGGGAAGTTGAATTTTTCTGGATTTTTAAAAAAATTTTATTCTATGAATTAGTTTTTTATGCCCTTCGATCATTATTCCTAATGTGTTTATGTTTTTCTTGTTGGGTTATTAGCATTTTATATCTTAAAGGATTTTTTTGCATGCTCTTTTATGTATTTTTAAATATCTTAAGGGACTAATATTTGCTTCTCTTATTTATTTTTAATATTTTCCTAGTTCATTATATAACATTCATGATATCCTTGGATATACAAAAGTTCTAATGCTTTAAGCCGAGAATCAAGTCTTCTTTTTATGTAGTCACATTTTTACCTATTTAGGTTATAATTTCTTACATTATTTTTATACTTAGAAATCCCTTATCAGTCAGAAATCAATGAAGTTGTCACTTATAGTTTCTGCCTTTTGAAAAAAAATGGTTTGTTTTTAACATTTGACTCTGATTTTTCTGGAATTTACTTGACATTATGAGATTATATTATGAGATAGAGATCTAACATTCATTTCTCCAAATACATAATTTTCCAAACCCTATGCATTAAATAGAACATCTAACTCCTATTGCTTTGTGATTCCTTCTTTATCACATTTGAAGTTATAGTATATACTAAAGTGCATTTTGTGGTTATCTATTTGCTCCCATTCATCTGTCTTTTATTTATGCAACATATTTTTTAATTTCATTTTTTATTTCAATAGTTTTATTGGGGTACAGGTGGCTTTCTGTTATATGGATGAGTTCTTTAGTGGTGATTTCTGGGATTCTGGTGCACCTATCACCCGAGCAGTGTACACTGTATCCAATATGTAGTCTTTTATCCCTAACATCCCTTCCACCCGTCCCCTCAAGTCCCCAGAGCCCATTATATTAGTCTTATGCCTTTGCATCCTCATAGCTTAGCTCCTACTTACAAGTGAGAACATATGATTTTTGGTTTTCCATTCCTGAGTTACTTCACTTACAATAATGTCCTTCAGCTCCACCCAAGTTGCTGCAAAAGACGTTATTTCATTCCTTTTTATGGCTGAATAGTATTCCATGGTGTATATATACTGCATTTTCCTTATCCACTTGTTGGTTGATGGACACTTATGTTGATTCCCTATTTTTGCAACTGCAAATTGTGCTGCTATAAGCATGCACTTGTATGTGTCTTTTATATATAATGATTTCTTTTCCTTTGGGTAGATACCCAGTAGTGGGATTGCTGGATCAAATGGTAGTTCTTTTAGTTCTTTAAGGAATCTCCATACTGTTTTCCATAGTGGCTATGCAACATATTTTTATTGAGTATCTAGACCTACTATGTCCCAGACCCTGTGGTTGTCACTGAAACCCATATTGCTGAACCAGACAGACAGTGCAAACTCCATAAGGACAAGGAGAATCTCACTGTGTTTCTTCCCCCACGTGCTTCTTAACATCAACTTAATTTGAAAGCCCTTGGAAGGTGGGAAACAAGTCTTTATTTCCCATGCACTCTCCATGGTGTTTTTGCCAAGACCAAATGGACTATAGGGCCTCATAGGAAAATCAATTTAAAAAAAATGTTCTACTCCTTTCCTCCCACCTTGACTTAGCAAAGGCATAGAGTCTCTTTTTCAAAACGCAGCCATGGTGAATGAGAACATTAGATCTAGCGTCAAGAAATCTGGGTTTGAATTGTGATTATGTACTAACTTCATGCCCTTCAAAAAATATCTTCACTCCTTGGAAACTCAATTTCCTCAACTTTAACATGGAGTTAATAGACTGGGCGTGGTGACTCATGCCTGTAATCCCAGCACTTTAGGAGGCCAGGGCAGGCAGATCACTTGAGGTTGGGAGTTCGAGACCAGCCTGGCCAACATGGTGAAACCCCATCTCTACTAAAAAAATACAAAAATTAGCCAGGAGTGGTGGTGAACGACTGTAATCCCAGCTACTCAGAAGGCTGAGGCATGAGAGTTGCTTGAACCCAGGAGGCAGAGGTTGCAGTGAACTGAGATCGTGCCACTGCACTCAAGCCTGGGCGACAGAGTGAGACTCAGTCTCGTAAAAATAAAAAGTAAAAATAAAATGGAGTTAATACTTACAGGAATCTTTGAGTATGAAATGAAAATTGGTGTTAAAACTCTGAAAATTGTAAAATGTCATGGAGATAAAAATTATTATTTTCATTTTCAGTCAAACTAAAGTACAAATAACCTGAAAGCAGGGCTCACATCTTGCTGCCTTTGTGACCCCCTCTGCCTGAGTACACTATTTATTTAGTACTTGTACTGACAGGAAGTCCTAACTAAATATTTATTGAATACATAAATAAATTCCCCTGCTCAGGTAGATGCTCTTCTAATACAACCTAATGGAAGCACCCCCCTGCCCAGAAAGCCTAAGCAAATAACTCATTATTTGCTCTGGATTTTAGTTGGCTTTAGTAGATTATATATGTATCCTGATACCCCAGAGTTTGGGAACCATCTTAAATATTGTTTAAAAGAATAAAAAGGATCTATAAGATAACACATTAAGCCTTTGATATTTGAAAGAGATACTTCCCTAAACCCTCACAAATCTCCAAATTTATAAATACTATGATAATGTACACTTTCCATCACTGAATACAGTAAAATGCAACTAAAATATTTGTGATTAAATTGTTAGTGATTCTGTAAGTCCACTGGCTCTTTAGACTTAAGTTCAACTGGTTGGCCTTTGCTTTCTTTTTGGAGGTAGTTTTTCCTGTTAGCTCCGTAGTCTGCCCTGGTGACAGGAACCAGCAGTCTTCTTGAACACTGAATCCAGGATGAACAGAGCTTATGCCCAAATTGACCTCCCTCCTCAACTTTAAATCTTTTCTATCAGGATAACAATTCATAGACCTTAATAAAATTGGTGAGGCCAGATGAATAGCCAGGAGGTTGAGGAGACTTGAAAGCTGAAAAAAGTGGATATTTTGAACTCATTGGTCCTGTCAGAGTTTTAATCTCATTTTACAGATGAGGAAAAGTAGGACTCAAGAAGATTTAATAACTTGCCTAAGGTCAAGGAGCTGAAAGAATCGGTACTTCAAACTGCTAGATCTATATTTCATACTCCTAACCATCTTGTTCTATGGAAATTCCAGGGACTCTTTTGGATGCCAATTGTTTCCTGTTAGGTACTCAGTAAGTGCCCAGATACATTTAAGAATTGTGGGGAACAATTTAGACTTGCCATGCAACTGGAAGGTGAATTGTATTCTGTTTCAAATCTCTCTGTGAACAATAGGAAGGATTAAGCAGCTGGTAAGTAATTAGGGGTCTGAACAGCTGAGCCCCACACTGAGCAAGACAGACAGTCTGCCAAGTGGCAGTGAGGGCGGGCCCCGCGTGCTCAGTGGCAGTTCAATCTGGCAACTTGGTGACCCCCGGGATTCTGATCCCTGCAGCCTCACAGCACCTCCACTACTATGTTTAATAATGCCCGCATCTGTCAGCAGATACCCCGACATCCCCAATTCTCATGCTGTTGGGCATTTGCTCTCAAATGAAAACTGGGATGATGAAGGCCTAGATGTCTGGATCCCCAGCTAAGACAGGGGTTTGTTACTACAGTGCCAGAGTTCTCTTTTGTGCCTCTTCTCAGCACCTGCTTGGCATGTTGAGGATACAAAATGTGCCTCCATATCATAATGCACCCACCCCATGCCCCACCCCAAGTTATCTGAAAGGGAGGCCTCATCTCACTTATCCTATTTTCTTAGTTAGGATAAAGAAGGTAGGTCCATCCTCCCAGCAACCCCAGCTGTCCTCTGGGAGAATCAAACCCTCTCAAGAGTCCTCCCCTTTCAAATTTGGAAGCACAGGTCTCTTTTAAATATTGCAAGTATTATCTATTACCCATCAAATCCCATGGTCTTTATTACACTATGCCAAATACACATTTTGGCCAAATGCTAAAAGGCCAGTGTAAAAATTCATATTTGGTCAAAGCCGAGGCCAAAGTGGAAAATAACCCTCATAAAATGACCTTCTAGATCATAAGGATACATCTGAAAATGTATCAAAATATTTATTATTAAAAATCTAGTAGTCACCTTTCATGAGATTTACATTATAAACCACGGACAATATTTTCTCAGGTACTATCATCTACTGGATTGTTTGTGTGGTCACTGTACTGTACAAGTGTGATACCAAATGGATGCTCACTTTCAAATGAGGTTGGTGGATAAACAAGATTTTTTGAGGCTTGTTTCGTCAAGTAGGGTTCTGCTGGGGCTAAGGCTGCCACTACATTATTGAGCCTTTCTTTCTCTCCTAGTAACCAAGTAAGGTTAAGGATATTTCCTCTTCATCTCTTGGACTTGAACACTGGTTCATGGTGATGCACTTTAATTGAAGCAATCCTCCCCAAATGAAGCTCTGTGCATTGCTTGGGGAAGATGCTTTCTTAAATTTTCAGAAGCAGTCTTACATGTTATCTTGTTTCATATTATTAATGATATGAGTAATCATGATTATTCATATCATTATAATCATATTTCATATGATTATAATGAAAATAATCTCCCAAAAAATAGATGTATGATATAGTCTAATCTCTATTGTTTGCCCTTGTATTGTTACTGAATTTAAGTTTTTATAGAATACTAGTTGGCTTAGAAAGGAATTAATGTTCTTTTTAAACTTATCAACTAATACTCAGTGTGTATAAACTGTCAATCTACATCTCTACTTATTTAACTTCTTGGAAGTTCTTAATAGTTGTTTTTGAATATAAAATTAACAGCTATCACATCACCATTAATTGTAGTAGCGTTTAACTTTTGCAAAGATAAATATGCATTCATACTTCAATGGTTTGAAGGAATTTCAATGTATAAAGCACATAAGGAATTTTTTTATTCCATGTTACATTAGAATATCTACCTCTAAGTTTCCATTAGAATTTGAATGTGAACATTCTGATAATATCAGTTAATCAGGGTGACATGTCTTGTTCATCTCACAAATGTTATGTTTACTAAATATGAGGGTAATATGCATCATTACGTGATCATTGATTGTTCACAAATGACCAGAAATGATATAGGTGTTTAGTTGTTTTTTTGTTTTTGCCTTCCCAGGACCAAGACTAACACAGAGTTTGTCTTAATACTGCGTCTAAAACGTCATGTTGGATACATCTTTAGTTTTCATCTTAAATAGTTTTAGGACCGTGTTCAAACCAGCCCTCCTTTGAAAGGTCATCCCTTCACTTGACCTTGATGTTCCTGCCAACTACAGGTCCATTACTTTCCTTCTTTCACGGGCGTACCTCTCAACAAAGGTCTTCCCTCTTTCCTTCTATTCCACAGTACTCACTCATTCATTCATCCAAGATTGTCTGAGCTTGTGTAATGTGGCAGGCAGTGTGCTACATCCTAGAGATACAGCTGAAAGTAGAATACTGCCTTCTCTCAAGAAGCTTTTTCTAGAAAAATGGGTAACCATGGGATTACTATATATAGTCTGTGATTAATGTTATGAGGCAAGAGAACACAGGGTGCTGTGGTAACTCCTAGGAAGGTGGCACCTAACCCAGCCTGGAGAGGCAGAGGTAACTTCCTGAGGTTTCCCACTGAGGCTGGTTAGAAGAAAGCCAAGAAAACCCCAAACCAAACCAGACGTAAGCATTAGTTTGGTTCTTATCCTTTTTGATGACCCCAGTTGGTACTTGGTGTGATTAAATGACCTTCTGATAAAATCCAATGGTCCTTGTTTTTGTTTTTGTTTTTTCTTTCAATGGCCTCTGAGACTTGCAACCATGCGCATTTTCCCTTTACTTTTCTCATACTCTGGCTCTCATGGCCTCATCTGCTCCAGTATCCCCATCCTTGTTGACATCTTTTGTGCTTCCCTTGATGATCTCTTCTTCTCTTCTCTCCATCTATGTATAGAAACACACCCAGGGCTCAGCCCATGGCCCCTGGAATTGTCTTCTCCTTCTAGGACAGTTAATCAACCCTCAAGGTTTGTATACCTTTAGTCCAAAACTTCCCTTACTTAATTCCTTTGCACCATACCTCAAACTACCTATGGATATGTCCCATTGTCTGTCTGTATATCTATCTCACTCCTATCCTGTCCCTCCTCCTGTAGCAAAGCTCATCACTAGGAAGAGAATGGACATTGGCCATCAACATATCAATTACAATTGGCTATCTCCTGGGAATGGTAGCAATGGTTTCATTTCAAGCCTCGTTTCAAATTGTAGGATATAGATTTTATCCCGTTAGAGGAATTTTTTACTCCAGCAGACATATGATGTAGTTTTTTGTTTTATTTTTCTGGCTGGAGCTGTGTGTACTTCCTGGCTCTCTTAAAATAATATCACTGAAAATACATATGGGAAGAGGTTTATTGTATATTATTATCAATCAAAACTGAAGAATGTATTTAAATATGTACAGAGTGTGTGTGTGTGCATATATATACACACACACCTATATACATATATATACTATATATATACACATACATAATGTATATATTTATTTGTTATTTATTGCTACTTAACAAATTACCCCAAAACTGTAGGGCTTAAAACAACAATTTATTATCTCATACTTTCCGTGTGTCTGGAATTTGGAATCAGCTTAGCTGAGTGGTTCCAGCTCAGGGTCTCTTGTGTGGTTAGAGTCAGAATTTGGCTAGGTCTGAAGTCTCTGAAGGCTTGACTGGGGCTGCAGAATCTGCTTCCAAGATGGCTCACTCACATGGCTGTTGGCAGTAGGCAACAGTTCTCCAACATATGGGCTACTCCATTGGGCTGCTTGAATGTCCCCATATGGCAATTGGCTTCCCCTAGAGAGAGTGATGAGACAAAGTGGGAGAGAGAGCAGGAGGAAAGGGGTGGGGGGAGGGAAGAAGAGATCGGAAACTGCAATACTTTTTATGACCTAGTTTCAGAAATCACACACCATCACATCTGTCACATTCTGTTAGCTAGAAGCCAGTCATTACGTCTGACCCACTCTCAGTGGGAAGGGAATTAGTTTCCACCCTTTGAAGAGAGGAGTATCAAAAACTTTGTGGATGTATTTTAAAACTACCACAATTTGTGGAAACATATCTGCAAGAATAAATGCAACATTTTAAAACAACAATTTTGTCTGGGAGGTGAGATTATAAATTATTTGTTTATATGTTTTCCCATTTTATGAACATGACTATATTAAAATAATAAAAATTTTTAAATAGACCAAAAATTGTTTAATGCTGATGTTGCATAACACTGAACATATTTCCTGAAACATCCTCAAAGAATTTACTTGAAATGGTTTGGCCAGAAATGTTTCCGTGGCACAGAACTTCTGAAGTACATATTATTGTTATCCTCAGTTTATCAGTGGTGAAACTGAGGCATAGAGAGATTAATTGAGGTTAACAAACTGCCCAAGGTCCTAGAGTAAATAAATAAGTGGTATAGATGACGTTGGAACGTAGGCAACAGAGTTCTATAGCTCAAGCTCTTAAACTACATGAAACATCCACAATACATATTGGACTGTATAGAATCACATTGTAGATCATATAAACAATAGCTCAGAGATGTGAAAGAGCCAAGGGCTCATCTAGTCAGGGAAATCTTTATAGAAGAGGTGGACAGTGAGCTGTGCCTTAAAGAAAAAGTGGAATTTGGGTTATCTAGGGATGACATTTCAAATGAGGGACACAGCCTGGTTGAGGCTTAAAAATGGGTTGGGGCCTGGCCTTTCCAAGGATGTCCCAGTGAGAAGATTAGCGCAGGTAAAGTTGAATGATTCCTGGTAAGTTGTGTGAGTTAAGGCAAAATGGTTTGAGATGGTGGTAGGGGTGGGATGCCAGATTCAGAGGAACCCCAGATGCAGGCAGGAGGTCAATTTGTATTCACACACAGACTTGGAGATCTTGGCCCTTTACCATCAGGAAGGAACTTAGAAATGTTGTGGCTCGTGCCCCTTATTTTAAATATAGGGAATTAAGGCCCATGGAAGAAAATGATTCATTCGCTCCAAATGCATTTCTTATTTATTCCGTTATGTTAAAGGTTGTTGGACTGTTAAAGCATTTTTTAAAAAAACATCTTATTACATTTTTACCATTAATTTTTTTTTCTAGTGCAAGGAATAAGGAATCCTTTTACTAAATTAGGCTACTCCAAGCTATAGCTTATTCCATACTAACTGAACCTATAAGAATTCTGTGTGCTAGACTAGGACATTGGATTCAAAGAAGATCCATTTCCAGAATTACCCAGTGCACTTCATGTCGACGTGCGGAGATTTATTTACTTATTTGTTTGTTTAGTATATCATGTTCTGGATACATAGGGCTTTTCAAACCAGATATATAAACCTGTTTCCAAGGACTAAGCAGTTTAAAGTCCATGAAAACTTGGAAATTATCAAAGTTAGATGTTTTCAGCAAACACTGGAATTTTATTACTCTCAGAAATAATTTCCAGATGGAAAGTTTAAAAATATCCAGATAATGAAAGACACCCTATTTGGTTTCTTTTCTGTATATCAAAGTCTATGTTGAAATAAAGCAGTTAAAGAGCTGGGATCAGTTCTGCATGTTACTTAGTACCCATTTCACACTGTGGGCTCTTAGATGATCTCATAATGTTAATTACCTAGAAAGACTGGATGAAATAATTCTTTTCCTTCAATGACTAATGATAGCTGGTGGATTTTTATCCCCTCCCCCATGATTTTATAAGCAAGGATTCAAGGAGGTTTTGCCACAAACTAGATATGGGTTCCAACTCCTGGATCATTTTGAATTCCCTAGTTCAGACTAAAGATCAGAGGTGATTCAGAGTACACACACACACACACACACACACACAGAGCCCTGGGAACTAGGCAGGATGTCTTTATCTTGCTGGGTAATTTCCAGGGTACCAACCTTGCCTTATACATGGTCTCTAGTAGTCTCCAAGAATGAATTATAGATTGCTGTTTCCACCTCTTATCTCTTTCCTCCCTCCCTCCTTTCCTTCCTTTCTAGCAACAATGTAAGAGAAACAATATGCAATTATTGCTGGGGCACTTCAAAACCAATCAGGGAAAAGAACTGTATATGTGACATTGTCAAAGAGGTTAGGCCATTAGCAAAGCAATTAATGTACCCTATGATGCCTCTCATTGAGGGTCAAGTCTACTTAATAGCTAATGTGGAGAAAATAGTCTTCAAACATCCATTAAAGCTCTCAGATAAATGCCCAAAGGAATTAGTTCACTGGCTAACTCTAGTTAGGAACACTGTTCTCCCCTGACCTGGGGCCTTCGTACCCAGGTACAACTCTAGCCTCTCTTAGGTGACTCACCTGGCTCAGATCCATATCCAAAGCACTGCTTAGCTTTGCCCTCTTCTCACTCTTCCTGCCATCTGGGGGGCCTCCTATTCACACACTCCTAGATTTCCAGTGGACTCTTTCTGACTTCCTTCCCCAACCCAGAATCATGCAATCAACCTTAATTGTCACTATTTTATGTTACCACTTCTCAAGGTTCTTATTGAGCGCCATTTCCTCTGCAATTTTTTTTTTTTTTTTTTTTTTTGCCTCTTTGGTTTTTCTTCAGTCATACTTTCTATCCTTCAGCACTTTACTGTGGTATTTTTTTAAAAAGAAAATTGCCCCTGCTAATGGAGTTTAAATTGTGGGTGGATTAAGGCACACATTGAGCAAATGTTTCCCAAAGACAGCATGTATTATTTCCCTCTTTCTGTGTTTTGTATTTTTTTTAAATGGCAATTTTATTTTGGAGTGAAATAATGCTATAAATGTAATATTGGGGGGGAAAGCTTTAGCTCAATACTTGGTTATTCAGTTATAATTTCTGTCACATATTAATCAGATTTCTGCTGAGATAATGATGCATAAAAAACAATGCTCCAAAGCTCAGTAATTTACCCAAAAAACCATTTTTTCCCCTCACTCTTTGGTCTGCAGATTGACTGGGAGAGCAGCAAGTAGGTGCATGTGAGTGAAACGCTGACATGCGGTGGGGCCAGCAAGGAACAGGTGGAAGAAGACGAGACCCCGGAGGTGGGCAGGTGGCAGGTTTACAAGGGCCTTATGCAAGAAGCAGACAATGGGGAACCCCAGAGCTTTTAAAGTAAAGAAGTGGTATCATTTTATTTTAGAGAATAACACTGATGTTGTATATAGAATGGGCCAAAGCTGGAGTCCCCTGGAGTCAGGCGCCCACCCAGAAGGGTGTCACAGGAGTTGACGCAGGAGCTAAGGAGCCTATGAAGTAGGACTTTGGGCTGTAAGGAAGGGATGCAGAGCGCAGATACTAGAAATTTGTTCCAGGAGGCAAAAATCATCAGTCTATTCGATGTAGGGAGTAAGGGGAGGAGAAGCTAGGATGAAACCAACATTCCAAGGCCATCTAGGAAGAGGGTGGTGCAGCCCGGGAGAAAGTAGGCGAGTGCAGTAGAAACCAAGGAAAAGGAGGACCTTGGCATCCTGCAGACCTCTCCAGGATAAAAAGGGAAGGCATGAAAAGTTGTTTCCGTAGCCAGAAAATTAGTTCAGAATGTGGGAGAGGCAACTGACTACAATGATAATGATGGCAGCAATTACCATGAATTATGTTGACAATGAGCCAGATGTTGTCTCTTTTCATTGGATTATTTCATTTGAATCTCACAACAATCCTATGGAATAGGTACTACTACTATCCCCATTTTGCAGATGAGGAACTGACATGCAGAGTTGGTAAGATTCCAAAGGCATCCAGCTGATAAGTGGTAGATTGGAAATTTGATTCCAGGTGTGTCTGCTTCTTCATCTCTGCTTGGTGAGACAGTTGCTACCCCAGTGCTAGGCTGATATTCAGGTAGAGTAGACTGGCCTATGACTAGAGGGTTGATTTCACACTTCTCTGAAGTCCTCTTGAAATAGTCTGAATTATATAATTCAGTGCCTTTATTTTCACAATCATTAGTCGGTTGATGGATTGATTGATTTCAGTGGTTTCATGACAATCATCTTCCTAACTAATAAGTTCACCCCTTACAAGAGTAGCACTTTTCACTTCACAAATGTCTTTCACATGCATCTTCTCATTTGCTTTTTACAAAAATGCTGACGGGAATGCAGGGTGGATATTATGATCATGCACCTTTTAGTCCAAAGGTCAGCAGACATTTTCCTTAAAGGGCCAGATTCTAAAGATTTTAAGCTTTGTGAGCCATGTAGTGTCCATGGCACTACTCAGCTCTGCCATTATAGCATGAAAGCAGCCATAGACAAGACAAGACAAGACAAGACAATACAGTACAGTACAATACAATACAATGCAACAATACAATACAGTAGTAAATTATTGAGGATAGCTGTGTTCTAATAAAATTCTATTTACAAACATAGATGACTGTCTATATTTGGTATGTGGGCCATAGATTGCCAACCCTTGCTCTAGGTAAATAAACTTCCATGCAAAGTGATTAAATGATCCTCCCAATTTTAGATAGCTTGTAGAAGTACGAATGGAATCTAGACCTCTTGCTTGCCTTATTCATTTAATAAATGTTTATTGAGTCCCCACTCTGTGTAAAGCACTATTGTAAATACTGGGGACAAAACAGGTTCCTAGCCCCAAGGAGCGTGCATATTTTGGGGAGACATGTGATGAACAAGTAAATGAGCAAAGAAGATAACTTCAGAAAAGTGAAAAGTGCCATGAGGAAAATACAACTGTGATAGAGGGCAACTGTAGCTACAGGAATCGGAGTGATCCAGTCTGAAGCAGAAAATTGTGAACTGCAATCTGGAAGAAGAGAATAAGCAAATTATGCAGAGATTTGGGGATGATTATTCCAGGCAAATGGAATAGCCAGTGGGGGAAAAAAAATAAGTGTGGCTAGAGCAAAGTAAATAAGGAAGAGGAGATCTGAGAAATAACAGGGGGCAGATAAAGGCAAGAATTATAAACCATGGCAAAGGATGTGGATTTTATTTGAAGTGAAATGGGAAGTCAGTGCTTTCCTGATGATAACATGCTGTCCTTCCTTTTGTGTCTCCTCTGCTGCCCAAGCACGAGGCAGATGGTTTCAGAATATATTGGTTGATTGATGGGTTCTGTCACTGAGGTGCCTTCAAGGCATGAAAGACTTAACATGCTGGGCTCATTGAAGACCCTTATGAGGGGACATATTTAATAGATCCTCTTTCATTGTAGGTTTCCAAGAAGCCTTTGCCTGATGCCTTTTTTCAGGGACAGCATGGTGGCCCTTTGTTCTCTCCTGGGATGATTCTAGGCATCATCCAGACCATCTGCTCTGGCTCCGGCTCCCTGGCCATATAGACTTTGCCATCATTTGACAAAACACTCCAATAGCTAGGAGTGAGATGTCTCTGACATCAGGGCCAGTTTGTCAGGATGAAACATCATGGTGGATTAATAGTTTTGTGGCAATCCAGTTCTAAGTGTACAATTGACCAGCTGTGAGTAAGCTTTTCTGTCTCTGTTTTCTCACCTGAAAACTCAAAGAGTTGACGGGTGAAATAAACTTATGTATGTTCAAGTCCTAGTATATTGCCTGGGCCTTAGAGTGCCCAGTGTAAGTCAACTGTCTTTTCTTCCCAAATGCTCTTGCATTTAGTGTTTATTAGCCGTGTCCCATTGAAAGCAGTGATTCACTTAGCATCTTCATTTTATTAGGGCTTACAAAATACTAAAATGTTTTAGCAAGCCTTAAAGGAATTGAAAGTAAACTGATGCAGTTTGGCCCATCTCTGAAATTACTGACTTTTCAGAGAGAATTGTTGTAGTGGATACTGGGATGCTCCTCCACCCAGATTCCCCTTCAACAGAAGATGGGTTGTCCGAGCCACTGGAAGTGTAGTCAGCAGTCAGCCTTCAGTGTCAGCCGCTTCAGAGATTGTCTCATGCTGCAGAGAGGAGCCTCACCAACTATTTTGGCCCAATTTGGGACAATTCTGAAGGCTCCAGAGCTTCTCAAGGAGATTAGCTGAGGCTGTTGTTGAGCTTGCTTCACAGCTCAACTTTTCCCTCTATCCGATCTGCTGCCATCGCCTTCTTTCCACAGGTGTCAATCCTAAGATCATTCTCTGAAAAACATCACACATGGTTAAAATCCACCCAGAGCCTACTTTCCAGAAAACCCAACCTGTAACAATTGGGTAGAGGTGTCGGTGTTAGCATTCCTGTAATCTTCTATTAGTGAATTTGGTGCTCATGTAAAGTACTTCCTTACAATCATTAGCATTTATGTCCTGTGTCTGAAAGGGTATGTGACTTATGTATTGTTTACAAATGCCTTTTCTTCTGTAAAGTTTAAAAATGACAGAAATGTAAAATATTCACTGAAGCATCTGGAACATATTTCTCTATGTTTTAAGAACTAAAAGAATTTTAAGGGATCTTTGATTACTATTCATTAAATATGAATGACATGGATGTATATCAAATGAGAGGTTAATTACAGACTCATCTATGAGGTTAGGTATCATATCAGCATGCAAGAGAAGGAGAACATCCTGGCATTTGAGGGGTTAATTCAGGGTCAGAAAGATTAAGAAATTTAGAAACGCATAGAAAAGATGGTATATCATATTTATTTGAATCCCAGGCTACTGAGAGTTTGCAAATGCTTTTAAATGATTGTACATGGCAGCCCGTGTCCTTAGCAGAGAGTGTCCTTGGGCAAATTAGTCTTAGAGAGGTTAAATGAGGGTTGTTGTGGTGATTAAATGAGAAAATGGATAGATGGTACATGGTAAGTGCTCAATAAATGTTAGCTTCTGCTGTTGTTGTTATTCAGTGTGGCATCTGGCTAGCAGTCCCCAGGGAAACTTCTCTCAATATCTAACAAAAACACTAATGAAGGCCTAGAGGAAAAAAAAATAAAGCTTCATGGAAAATAAGACTGATGAGTAATCTAATATCAGAACCATGAAAAAACTCGAACTATCATGTCTGTAATCCCAGCATTTTGGGAGGCCGAGGTGGGCGGTTCAAGAGGTCAGGAGATCGAGACCATCCTGGCTAACACAGTGAAACCCCGTCTCTACTAAAAATACAAAAAATTAGCCAGGCGTGGTGGCAGGCGCCTGTAGTCCCAGCTACTTGGGAGGCTGAGGCAGGAGAATGGCGTGAACCCAGAAGGTGGAGCTTGCAGTGAGCCGAGATTGTGCCACTGCACACCAGCCTGGGTGACAGAGTGAGACTCTGTCTCAAAAAACAAAAACAAAAACAAAAACAAAAACAAACAAACAAACAAAAAAAAACCTGGAACTAATTCCCGGACAGAAGGAGCTGGTTCTGGACACAAAATCAACTTCATAAAAGGTAGAAAAATAGTTCGTGCTTCTGTCACTAGAGATTCAGGATTTGAACCAGCCAGAAACTTAGAGGCATCTCTCTTTTCTCCTGGGTATGGAAAGAGACAGTACATCTACAGGCAACAGGGTGGTAGGGTATTATTTGCATGGGGCCTTTGTAGGAAGACCCCAGGTAGCAGTGTAGGCTGAGAATTGTAGTTTTTGACATAACACATCACTTCAGAATACCAGAGAACCAGACGGTGAGGTAAGAAGAAGACATCAGCTTGCAAGGAACAAAGGCACACAAAATTAAGTTCCACTTAACTTGCTCGTCAACTTGTCATTTTGTTGTAAATAGTAAAAGAGTGTTTTACCACTAGCACAGGACAGTGTGCAGGACAAAGGACTAGCTAAGATGAAGAAAGAAAAAAGCAGCAATGGGGCCTGTAAAATATACCACAGAACAAGGAAACAGACGGTATCTAGAAGATTCAGGAGAAAAACTTCTGATAATTAAGTGAATCCAGAGGAAAGCCTCAAAAAACTATTTGACATTTGCAACAGAGCACAGGAAGACATAATCTTCATGAAATAGCTGTGGAACATTAGAAGGATGGCTCTGAAGATTATTTAAAAATTTGATTATAAAATCAAATTAAAATGTCAAAAATTATTCCAAAATGAGAAAATACATAATTTTAAGAAGATGATAGACTTAAAATCCTTTATTATGTTATTAATGAAAACTGAGGTTTATTGGGTCCTGGTAGTGATGGTCAAGAACATAAGACTGTATTTCATCCCTTCTCTCAAACAAAGGATACTCAAATGATATAATTTCACTGCTCATTCATAAGGATTGGATACATAGAGTGCAAAGCATTTATAAAAACAACTTCTAAATGACTATTAACAGAATTAAAGTCAATTATTGTCAAAGAATAGAAAACAAAGGAAACCAGAAGGAAGAACTATAAATAGGAAGGCATAGAATAAGATGACAGAAGCCAAATTAATGATAACAATATTGTAAGTAGGTTAAACTAGTGGTTTTCAAAATTGTAAGCACTTGAATCTTATTTTCAAGTGCAAAACTATGTTTAATCACAAACTACAAAGCTGTACTTTTTTCAGTTGCATGTGTTTATTATAAAGCCAATTAATGAGACCAAAGTTAATGAAAAGTAGCCTCCGCTGAGTGCATACCACCAATGTTGAGCTGTCAGTTTTTTGAAAATTGATCTGTAGATGAATGCAATTCCAATCAACGTATCGTAGGTGTGCAAAGGGAAAGCTTCCCCCTTCATCCTCTGAAGGCTTGCTGAAGATGAACTGACAAAAGGCAAATTAATAGGAAACAAAGGCATATACAATGTATTTTAATGTGTATAGGATGGGAGAATTTCAGGAGAATGATTACTCAACAACTCAATGGGGGTACAGAGGCTTATACCCTTTTTCATAGGGGAAAGGAAGTGGGGGAAATGTGGCAATTTGAGGGATAGTAAATGATTTTTAGGGAGAAATGAATAGGCCTAACGCTAAGACAATGGTAAGCAAATAATTTTCTTTGGAAATTGAGTGGGATAGAGAGTAGACAGTGGTTTGGGATGAAGTTTTTCTGGGCTTTCAGATGTATGTTGAAGTTTTAGTCTCTTTAGGTCCTGTAGCAAGGGGAGGTCAGAGAGATCTTGAGGCTGTTTCTTTAGTTCAGCTATATTTTAGAGTGAGGTGGAATATTCTGGTTTCCTTCATAACAACGCAATTTTTACTAGAATGTGACAAAATGAGTCTGAAGAACATTTTGGAAAAATTAAGAGAGATTAAACCACAAAGACCTAAAAAGAAGAGTATGAGGGGTGTGAAGTTGCTATGCCAGATACTAAAACATACTGAAACACTCTAATAATTAAAAGTGTGATACTAGCTCCAGAATATCCATAGAACTTTAAAAACCCAACTATATGTGCATATGTTTATATTTTTTAATTTAGAAAAGATTGCAATTCAACTCAATGAGGAAAGTATGGATTATTCAATAAGTGATGTTCAGCCAGATGTTTAACATTGAGAAAAAATCCAGTCAACAAAATTAATTATAAATGTATTGAAGACCGAAAGTTTAAAAGTGAAGACATAAAAGTAAGAATGTATAATATAATATAATATAATATAATATAGAAAATAATATATTCTGTGGTGGAGAATCACTTTCAAAACATGACATCAATGGCTTATACCAGAGATTCACTTCTGAATTTAGAATGTAGCCATGCCCATTCATTGACATATTGTCTATCGCTGTTTTTGCCCTAGAAAAACAGCTTTAAGTAGTTGCAATAGAGACCATTAAGCTGGCAAACCCTACAGTATGTATTTTCTGACCCTTTACAGAAAAAGTTTGCTGACACCTGGCATAAACCATACAAGAATTTTATCTGGTCAAATCTAAAATCCACCTTAGCACAAAAAATAACATTGTAAACGACAAGGAACTGGGAAGAATATTTGTAATATATGTAGCATAAAATGATTGCAATATAGATGTTAGATATATAAAGAGCTTTTACAAAAAACTAAGAAAAGTTGTACACTAGTAGAAAAATGATCAAAATACAGAAACAGGCAATGCACAGCATAGGTATGATAAATAGCCAGTAAACCAGTGTTTAAAGAAATGTATTAAAAAATACCACAAACAGGTATTAGCAGGGGTCCCCAGCCCCCTGGCTGTGGACTAGTACTGTCTGCACAGCAGGAGGTGAGGAGCAGGTGAACATTACCGCCTGAGCTCCACCTCCTATCAGATTAGCAGCGGCATTAGAATCTCACAGGAACGTGAACCTATTGTGAACTGCATATGTGAAGGATCTAGGCTGCATGCTGCTTATGAGAATCTAATACCTGATGATCTGAGGTGGAACAGTTTCATCCTGAAACCATCACCCCTCATCCCCCTATTTGTGGAAAAATTGTGTTCCTTGAAACTGGTCTCTGGCACCAAAAAGGTTGGGGACCACTGGATATTAAGAAACCAAAAGAAGAAAAATACTCTCTGTGGGCCAAAATGTGGAAAAACAGAGTCTCATGAGCTTTTGGTGGGTGTGAAAACTGAAGAGGAGTTGGCAGCATGTAGGAGAACATTTAACATGTATGTAACTTTTTTTTTTGATCTTTCTTGCAAGATGGAATGCTGCTGCTTTTCCGCGGCTGGAGTGCAGTGGCACGATCTCGGCTCACTGCAAGCTCTGCCTCCCGGGTTCATGCCATTCTCCTGCCTCAGCCTCCCCAGTAGCTGGGACTACAGGCGCCCACCACCACACTTGGCTAATTTTTTGTATTTTTAGTAGAGACGGGATTTCACCATGTTAGCCAGGATGGTCTCAATCTCCTGACCTTGTGATGGGCCCACCTTTGGCCTCCCAAAGTGCGGGGGTTACAGGCGTGAGCCAACCGGGGCCGGCCATTTATACGTTTTGATAAAGCAACTCCACTACTAGGATTTACTCTAAGTAAGCAGTTAAGGAGCAGTACAAAGATTAAGTTCCAAGGATGTTCATTGCAGGATTGTATATAATGGTAAAACATTGGAAGCAAGTTTAGATGTAAAAGGATATGGCATTCTTTAAGTAAGCTATTAAGATTATGTTATTGGACTTTTTTTTAAAAAAAAAAAAAGCACAAATGTTCAGAATATATTCCTGAGAATAGAAGCTAGGTCAAAACCCAACGAATACATTGTAATTGCATTTTTGAAAAGAAATTCGCATAAGAATTTTTGGCAAACATCGGTTAATATTAGTTATAGCTGCCTTGTGGGATAACAGATGACTTTTATTTTCTCCTCTTTGCTTATTCATATGGACGTGTTTTATTGAACTGTCTCATCCCTGTGGGGTATGAAGAGGAAATGATTTTATTTTTCTCCATTCTCAGCTCTCACTCCCACAACTGTGCCATATGAAAAATCCCTCCCTGCTGGCTCACAGACTCCTTAAGGACGTCTTCGGATGATTCCTTAACTTTGCTTTGTGGATATTAAAAATCTGTCCATTTCATTTACCCTTCAGAACTTTTCTCTTTCCCCAGGGCCTGAGAGGTTTGTGGCTCGAGGGGCGTGAAGTGACTATGGTTTGTGGTGTGCTCCTCTGGGATGCTTCTTCTCTGCCTCTTGCTCTTCCTGCCACTTGTCTGGTGTGGGCAAGGGAAAGGAGGGGGAATTAGGGGAAAGAGCCAGTTACTTAGCTGGGCTCCCTCGCAATCTGCTTTTGGTCGTTGCTCCTTCTCTGACGGGTCCTAAGTGCCCTCCTCTTGAGGAGGTCTAAACCCCTGCTCTCCTAAGGGGCAATGAGATGTTTACCATCTGCCTCTTTTTTTATCTGTTCCAACTCCCACTTTCTCTCTAGGCCTGCTCAACCACTAGCCTTCTGGGGTGGGGACATCTGCAAAACTTGCTCAACTTCGCTTCCTTTGCAGCCATTCTCATGACACATGCGAAACTCAGGCATGAATGGCAAACCGAACTTGGGAAGTGCAAGCTGCTTCACAGTAGCTCTGCTGTCTCTTCCACTGCTCTCCCCTGCTCAGCAGGGCACAAGGATGGATCGGTAAGTCCTCTCCCTACTTCGATTTCAAGACAGGACCTGGTACCAGTCTCCACCTCTTCCAGGGAAAGCCAGTATTACTACTGGTGATTTCGTGAGCCTCTCCTCTGGCTTGACTTTCTTCATATTTGGTTAGCTTTGACAAAAGGAAGTGCTCTGGTCCATTGAAGGGTAGTGGGGAGAGAGAAGGGAATTCAACAGCCCTCCTCACTTCTATAATGAGCTAGGACTCCAGAAATGTCCTAGTTTTTCCTCTCCCTATCCCCTTATAAATCAGGGATTATGGAATGATGAAAACCCTAGCGGGATTTTTTTTTCTTTGAGTATTATAGGAAGTTCTTTGTGAAGAATGCACTGATGAATAATGTTATAAAATGTGAAAATTTGAAGTTATTAGAATATTGTTTGAAATATTTCCAACTGCCCACACATTATTAAAAGTGTGGGCAGTTGGAAAGACTTGCTTGACCAGATCTCAAACACATTATACAATTCCAGCATAATCATGACCAGAAATGTTGAATGATCAATGTAAGAGAACACATAGCCCTCAAGCAGATTCTAGCATATGGAAGACCTGAGTACGTGCTAAAGGAAATATCAGACTAATAAGAAGGGATGACATATTCAACAAAAGTGCTGAGAAAATTATCTTGGAAAAAATATTATGTTACATTCTCATACACCAACATAAATTTCAGATGCATTTAGAATTTAAAATGTAAGCATGAAAATTCTGGAGGATAAAATAGGTAGTTGTAGAACAGATCTTAAATTGGGTAAACTATTTCTCAGCCCCAAAGCAGTGGAAAAACATACAAAGAAAAAAATCATCATTTTCTGTTAAGTAAACTTATGCAAGTATGTTATGGGTCTATTGAAAACTGCATCTAAATAGAAGCAAGTGAGATATGTCAAATCCATTCTAGTATAACAGGACAGACAACAGGTTAGTATATTTAACATAAAAATATACTACCAGCCAGCAATCAAAGCACTAATGTCTTCATAGAAAAATGGGCCAACACAGAAATAGAAAGGAAAGATGTACTTATGACCCCAAATGATATCAAAAACATATCTGACCTCCCTAGTAATAAAATAATGCAAGCTGGGTGCAGTGGCTCATACTTCTAATCCTAGCACTTTGGGAGGCTGAGGCAGGAGGACTGCTTGAGGCCAGGAGTTTGAGGCCAGTCTGAGCAACATAACAAGACCCAATATCTACAGAAAATTAAAAAATTAGCTGGGCATGGTGGCGTGCACTTGCAGTCCCAGCTATTCTGGAGGCTGAGGCGGGAGGATCACTTGAACCCAGGAGTTGGAGGCTGCAGTGAGCTATGATCATGCCACCACACTCGACGGTGGCGTGAGACCCTGTCTCTACAAACAAATACATAAATAAAATAATGCAAACCCAAGCAACAATCAAATACCTTTTCACCTATAAAATAAGAGGTTTTAAATATGTGCAAGATGATAACAGAACAGTGAGGTGATGATTTTTATCCATGGCAGATGAGAGAGTAAATTGCCCTAACTTTCAGGTATACACTTGAGCATAAAGTAAACAGAGCCTTAAAGCTCCTAGTCCTCTTCCACTTAATTATTGCACTCCTAGCAATCTATCCCAAGGGATGAACTGAATGTTCAACACAATTTATGCACAAGAATATTAATCATATATTTATAATCATCAAAAGTTGAACAGAAAGACAAACTTTGCATGTTCTCACTTATTTGTGGGAGCTAAAAATCAAAACAATTGAACTTATGGAGATAGCGAGTAGAGGATGATTACCACAAGCTGAGAAGGGTAGTGGGGTGTGGGGAGTGGGGATCATTAATGGGTACACAAACATAGTTAGATAGAATAAATAAGGTCTAGTATTTGATAGCACAACAAGGTGAGGATAGTCAATAATAATTCAATTGTATATTTCAAATAACTTCAAGAGTATAATTGGATTGTTTATAACACAAAGGATAAATGCTTGAGGAGATGGATACTCCATTTACCCTAATATGGTTATTACATATTGTATGCCTGTAGCAACATATCCCATATACTCCATAAGTATATGTACCTACTATGTACTCACAAAAATTAAACATTAAAAAAAGTTGAAAATAAACTATTATATTTTTATTGGGCATTCAAAAAAATGCATTACGATGTCTCTATTGGATGGTTTTGGTATCTGTGAGATATGCCAAATATTCCATGTGTTGGAGAATTTTAATTGACATGGCCAAGTGCTTATGTGAAAAAAAGCTAACTACAAAACTATTTATAGCATGACTGATTTTTTTTTTTCAAATCTCAGAAACATGGCTTTGATCATTTTAGTGCTCATGCCTGTTAGATTGTGCTTTTTTCATACAGACAGAGAGAACCTTCCCAAGGCATGAGAATTTCAGCCCAAAAAGGAAACAGAAGGGATTGAGTCCTATATTCCAGTTATAGCAGTCATCCCCATCCTCTTCACTCTGCTTTCTCAATGCATCCTCTGTCAACATTTTAAAAATTGTACTAGATTCAAATATTCAATTTCTATTTTCTTAATTATATTTCTAAATATTTGTTTTTCCTATATTGTTTACATCTTTAAAAACAGCTTAATTGAGGGATAATTGACATGCAATAAACTGCATGTATTAAATGGTGCAATTTGGTACGTTTTGACATATGTATATACTTGTAAAACCATCACCATAATCAAGATAATGAACATAGCATGATTGGGATTTTATTATAAGAACATATGGCTTGGAAAGAACTATGCCATAAAGCTCAGATTATTTATATTTAACAAATTTTATTTTACTCTTTTGAATGTATTTTCAAAATTTTCTATGATGTGTATGTGTTACTTTTAGGATCAGAAAAACTTTGAGGAAAAGTTAGTGACAGTGACTGAAGGTGGGTGGCAGAGTGGTAGGTCTGGACTTACTGCCTTATGGAAACCAAATAAAGAGAAATTCTTAGTGAGGAAGGCTCAAGACTTTGAAATCTCATGTATCAGATAATTAAGCTCCATCAAAAGGGGTCCAGCTCCATTTTTGTGGAAAACTGATAGAGGAGATTGAAAAAAAGAGAGTGAGTTAGGAAATGAATGGGCTTGGCAAGGTGGAAGAGGAGGTACTGGGGCCCAGGTGAGAAGATACGCCTAGACTCTAAGGAGGGATACTTTCTCCCCTGAGACCAGAAGTAATGAAACTAGAGGGAGAAGAGATGTTAGAGAAAATTTTATATTGGGGGATGGAGAGTTAATGGCTACATCACAGCATTACTTTTGCTTATGGAGCAGGAGGCAAGGTTATCTCCTACCAACAATTTGACTTAGCTGTCATAATGAAGGACATTGGTACCTGTATTGAAGAACTACCCGGTGGCAGAAGACCACTGTTTGAAATAGCCCCTGTTTTCCTGTTTTGCTAAATTTTGTCAGTAGACTGGGGCAAAAGAAAAGTGAGGTGTGGGATTAATTCAGTGTTGGAGTTGACAAAGAAGAGGGGGGTGAGTAAAGAATCAAAGAGTTAGGGACACAAGTTAGGTCAGGGATACTTTATTATTGCAGAAGCAATTGCTGGGATATAAATTAGAAATACCTACTGGTAAAAATGCAGTGTGTATGTGTATGTGTGTGTGTGTGTGTGTTTAAAAAATTAAAATTATCACTCTTATTACTGGAACATGGTTGATTTTTATCATATTTCAAGTTGGATTATCACATTCTCCTCCAGCTAATTGTTCACCCAATGTCATTTAGTTAGCATTTTCTAAACACTCCCTGTACTAATTCATTCCGTTGTTAATATATAGCAGTTAAATCAGCTCCCTTGTTTTAAGTAAAATGCCAGGAGTAGATGTTCTACAAATGCCTGCCCAAAGTAGATGTTCTACAAATATGTTTAATAGATGACCAAGAATTCCTGTGCATTTACAGTCACATATAAAACAGTGCATCATTAAATAATGGCTTTGAGATTCTTTCAGATAGCCACTAATAAGACAGTGTTAGCATTATCTGTAATAGATACTTGGGAAGAAAATAAATTTATCAGTATTCTAGGATCTCTAAAATGGAAGAATAGCCTACCCAACCAAATCAACGGCAAATGTGGTATTGTTCTCAGTTCTACACAGATCAGATGACAGCTGTGAATGGATGTTATCTAGTGAAAATTTCCCACCATATTATAGTTGCTTGCTTCAGGCATCTTCATGTTTTATTAAAGTCACTAAATAAATTGTCATTTCCTTTCCTTGCTCTTGGAATGTTCTAAAGTTTCTAAGAGTCATTACTTTTCAGAGAGCACATGAAATTATAGAAGTTGTTTATCAGCGCTAGGTATTTCCTTTGAGAGTTGAGCTTTAGGAATAGCATATATTTATTTCCACCAATCATGCAAACTAAAGGAAATTGTCAAGAACTAATACTAAATAGCCTGAATATATTTGCATTAACCCTAGATCTAGTATTCACCAAAGCTAATTTTCAGCAGTTTTTGTATGCTTCCTATCTCTGCCATTCTCATTTAAGCTATGTTCATAATTGAAGAGTCACTGTCCTGAATTTGTATTTTGAAAGATGCCAGCCTGTTAATTTATGGAGTATTTCGATGCCTGACTTTCAGATCTAAGTTTCGTCTTTTTTCCAGGAGGAGCCTCATACAGTGGCTGGGTGAAGTTGACTTTGGTGCTCGACTGCAAGTGTCTCAATGAAGGTACTTGAAACTTACCATGCCTCAGTTTCCTCATCTATAAGATGGTAATAGTATGTCTGGCTTTATACAACAGAACTTTTCAGAGATTCAATATTTTTTTTAATGGGAAAACACTTTGAAAATAATTCAGGACAAAGCAAATATAGGAAATTTTTCTTCTTGTAAGAAGAATTCGACTCAATGCAAAGAAGGTTTTCCCTTCTGGAATGTTACCGTTGGGATCCTGGCATCATTTCTCTCAGTATTTTGATGAAGACTTCTGGTTGAACCACTCTTCCATCATTGTTTAGAATCCACTATACATTATTCATTTTCAATCTCTTATAGGAGCTAAATATTGTCCCTCTCTGGCTCTCATTCTGTGTACTTGGGGCAAAATGGCACCCGAGGCTCTGAGAGACCCATTTAAGACTCTTTTGAAAATTTGCTAGTTGGAACTCGGTAGTCTCTGCTGAAAGGGAAAAGCCATCCTTAGTTATTGAAGAATAGTTTTTATGTTTAATTTGATTTCATTCCTGATAACTTAATTGTTATACTGATTTGTTTATAATGTTGAAATTACCTCTTAGCTCAGTCAGTAATGATTTATTTTGATATTACAAAAAGTCATTAAAGGTAAGATAATACTCCTTCTTCTATTACTTTGCTGCTTTTCTAAAGATAATTGCCTTAAGATTTATAGTTCTCCTATTCTTAAAATAAGAACATTTGTCCACACAAAACTATTTGCCTAGCTCTAATAAAATATTATCCACATAGACTTTTCTCTGGAGAAAGAAGTATACTTGAATTCTGAATACTTTCACTACGGCTTTAATCTCTACTGCAAACTGCAAAGGTTATCAGTGTGAAGATAGGAAGTAGGTGTAGTGGGATGAGTAGTAGTAGTAAATTAGTGCTTTGGGTTGGAATGACGGGGGTTTAGTTGCAATTGTTAGGACTCCGAATGAGGATTTGCATCTAAGTTTCTTTTCTTTTGTAAAGGCTGTTGGAAGAGTTTCTACCTAGATAAACCAATAACAGAGTTATCACATTACCCCTGACTATTTGAGGTAGCAGATACTGCTAGGGCCCCACCCATATCTCTTCAGCTTTAAGGATTTCATTGCATGCCAGCCCAATTTCAAATGCCAGCAATTGCATTTTTGCCTGAGGGCTTTCTCTGGGTGCTTGAGCCAATTCTGCTCTTGCCCATAGCAGGCCAGAAGCACCAGGAAATTAATGCCACCTGAGAATAGCCTTCAATTAATGGCTGATGAAAATAGCTGAATAAATTCCTCAGCCTTCTTGCTTCTGGGACGGTATAACACTGAGTTGTGTTCTATGCTGTTTCTCAGAGTTCTCCAGTGGGATTGAGTTCACAATTGCCCTCAGTGGTAACTTCATGGTAATGCCTGTTTTATTGACCTTTCCTTCTCTGTCTCACTTCCTCACTCCATTACTGGTGGATTCACGTGGTAGAACTATTTGCAAGGGCTATGATGGCATCAGAGAGAAGGCTTTCTGCCTTTAAGTAAAAGGGCAGGTGAACAAATAACTGAGTTCATGTAGCTGAGAGAGAAGGAAAGAGAGAGAGAGATCAGGAGAGAGAGGGAGGGAGGGAGGGGACTTGAGGGCCAGGGGCAGGAAGAGAACTTGAAGTTGAGAGTGACATATGAGATTATGGACACCAGAGTTCACAGGTGAGGGGTGATAACAGTGTTGCTTGTGGCAATGCAGTGCACAGTCCATTCTGATCAGCACAGTGGCAGTAAGAGGTTTTCTGAGATACCAGCATTCCCAGCACACACCATCCTTTCGTGACTCTCCCTTCCCTCACCCTACATTTACCACCACCCCACAGGAGGCATGGCTAGGACTCGGTTGATACAGATTTCCATGCATCTCTCCCTAACTATGTTATTTAAAAAGCAAATGTGGACGGACCATTTCTGGTGAGAATGAGAAACCTGTAGGTAGTTAATATTCCCAGTTCAGAGCAGCACTGTAAGAGGAGCAAGATGTTGTTTGACATTTAAAAATAGACCTAACTCTACCAATTAGTCTGTTCTGTCCATGGTAACCTTATTCAATGTTATGGTGGTAATCGCTTCTGGAAAGCTCTGACATATTTTATAATTGAACTGCCAGGTTCACACTTAGCTATAATTCATTCACAGATAAGTGTGTCTTGTTAACCAAATTACGTTGACTCCCTTGGAAAGCCCGTGTGAGGACATTCCTGTTTCTCGTCTTCATGTGGTTTTACAGTCTCATGACAGACCATTCACATGATGAAAGATTCATTATTGTCTTGGGTACCAAACTGTAATTTGGCCCCATTTTCATTTTTCTTTTTCATCAACTGCAGAATCATATGCATTTATCAAAATGGGTGTCATCTGTTTTGAAATTCATGAAGTTAGATTGCACACTTGTCAAACATTTTTTTTCTGGCATTGACAAAAACATCAACATCGAGCTTTATTTAAGTTGTTTAGAAATAGAGATGTCCAGGTGAAAGAATGGTGGAATCAAAATGAAAGACTAGGGGCTGGAATGGCTCATTCATTCTACCGACATTTTTTGAATGCATTCAGTGCACATAGCAAATTGCCAGATGGTGAGCTGGAGTCTGTGAGGGGTTGGAGAGACGTGAAGCTGATTCATTCATTCAATCAAAAATTTTTAGTGCCTACAGTGCTTGACACTGTACTAGGCACTGGGGAAACAGCAGTAACAAAACAGGCAAAGTCCCTTTCCTCACAGAGCTTATATTCTAGAGAGCTTATATAATATAAAAGAAAGGGAATATTTAGTCCTTATCCTCAAGGATCTTACAGTCTACTTGGAAAGATAAAGTAAATGTATTAAGTTAAAATTACACAGCAATGCAAAAATGGGACAAAGGAATAAAGAATGTGTTTTACATGTAGGTGATTAAAGCAAGTGTAATAAAAGAATGACCTAACACTGCTCTGCCAGAAACTTGGCTGGGACCTCAAGGAAGTCATTTAACTGCCCAAAACTCTTCCTAGAGCAGTGATTTAGGGGCAGTTTTGCTGCTGATTAGAGCCTTTGACTATCTGTCTTGAAGGCCATTCATAATGAGCAATCTGGAAGAAAGGCAATCTCGGAATGCAGCTTTAAAAACCTAAAGTGAATATCATACGAAATGCTGATGCATATATTCATTTAAGATTTAGTGACAAGATAAGGTTGCCTGTTAGCACTGTTTGGATTTAACATGGTATTAGAGGTTGTAAGCAGTGCATCAGACAAGGAAGATTAATACAGTTTTAAGAATTGGAAGGAAGAACTTAAATTGTCATTATTTTTAGACAATCTAATTGTTTACAGAGAAAATTCAAGAAATTCAACAAGCTATTAGAACTAATAAGAAATTTCAAGATTGGTGGATGAAAATAAAATTTGAAAAGCAGCGATGTTCCAATACATCAGAAACAACCAATTAAAAATGTAATTTTAGGAATCCTTTTAACAAGAGCAAGAAACACTTAGGAATAAATGTAATCAAAAATATAAACAACTTGATATAGAAAAACTGGGTGGAGAGTGCTATGTGTTTGTAGATGTTATTTCAGCAAAAATCCCAATGGTTGTGTGTGTGTGTATGTTAGTGTGTGTGTAATTTGATAAACTGATCTTAAAATACAAACAAGATGGTAAAAAGCCAAGACCACCAAGACAATTTGAAAAATAAAGAAATAAAAGCAAGGTACAAGAACATGACCTAACACATATATATATATGTGTGTGTGTGTGTGTGTGTAGATATATATACATATGTATATGGATATTTACATATGTAGATTATATATATATATATATATCGATATTACATTAATTTAAACAGTATAGTGTTGCTACAGAGATTGAAAAGTAGACCATTTATCATAGGAAACTGTAAGCATTTCTGTGAGTGTGCTTATGAATTGAAGTGTGTGAATGTGTGTCCTATTTTAAAATAGAAGTATTCTATTCTCAGTTCTCATTGAAGCATGAAGACAATAAATCCTATACTCCAAAGACACCACCATACAAACATTTCAAAGTCAAAGTATGACAATTGTTTATTTTGCCTTTGAGCACTTTCCTTTCATAGAGGATGTAGAAAACAGTGGAGACTTGGAGGGGGGTTTGTGAAGAAAATTTCTTTGGTAGTTGCTGTCTCACTGCAAACTCCTGCCAGGGCAGGACGGTTCGGATTGCCCTCCCTCTGCCTCAAGTCCAAGGAGAGGAAAGGACTGTGAGAAGTTGGTATGGAGGTCCTAATGGGCTGGTGCTGGGCCCCTTCCAGGAAGTTTAGAGGCTGTGTGAGGAGCAGGGACCTGCGTTGGCGGTGGAGCAAGTGCCCCTGTGCTGAGATTGGCTTCCACTCTTAGACTTTGCTGGTGCTAAGGGTGTCAGAGTGGTTCCTGTAGATGAGATGGGGCCATGTGCAGAAGAGAGAGCCAGCCTGGAGCTTTACACAACCCTGTCCTAGAGAACCACCAGTAGGGGCAAAGAGATTCCAAGAGAGAGTGATCTATATGGAGTGGGCACCTAAAAAGCAAGAGCCAAGAGAAAAGTAGCCAGCAAGGGGAGAGACATTTGCCTGACTTACAGGACATCCACCTCAATGCCTCGGGGGGAATGTTTGTTCAAAGAGATAAAGTCAACAGTCGTGTCTGCCAGGCCCAGAGAGTATAAAGTCATCGCTTACTCCCTCTTCTCTCCTTTGCTCCTTTAGAATCAGAAAGCTGGGGAGTGAGGTAGGGGCAGGGAATTGGAGGCTTTAGGCAGAGAGAGAAAGGGGAAGGATCATGTACTGTTCCTATAACACAGTCTTCATCTCTGCAGAAGGCCCAGCTGGGTGCAAAAATATAACTTTAAATCAATTTGAGTTTTTATCATTATATAGGAGTAAACTTTCATATGTATGTATATATTCAGGCTCCTGCTATAACACCAAGTATGCATTTCTGAAAAAACCTCTCATGTTGCAAAATCACACACTATAAATAACTGGCTTATGGGAAAAATAGAGTTGGGGCAGACCACTCAAAATATATGGAAATTTCTAACTAGACTACCAACAAAACCATAACAATTCTAATAAAAACCCTGGCATAGTTCCATCTCCACCAATATTTACACTCAGCCTCACAATCAGCTGATCCTTGTCTGCTCTTGGCCATAGATTTCTCTCACATTTGAGATGCAAGATAGTGAGGGCATTCAATTATGATGAAAACTTTAATCAAAACAAAAAATCAGATGCAGAGTGCAGACATTTTAAAATCCAGGTCCTTCTTTCCTCCCCCTTCCCTTCCCACTTCCACATTCTCCCTCCCTCCCTCCCTCCTTTCTTCCTTCCCTCTTTCCCTCCTTTCCTCCCTTCCTCTCACTCTCTCTCCCTTCCTTCATTCTAATTGGCCAGCTTCATGTAATATCTTATTGAAGGCAAATAATCTCAGTATCAAATTTTGGAAGATGTTAAGAAGTCATTTAATTGAAACTATTGAAAGGAAACTTTCAGCAAATCCAGGAAGGATGCTCATCAGCACACTGGCCCACCTAGGCTCTTATTTCTTCATCATCATTTGCTCAACTTATCTTGATTGCTTGATCAATGGGTTATTTTGCCAGCCATCCTTTCCTTCATTTGGCCCTTCATCCACTACTCAGCTGCCAGGCCCAAGTCTCCATGGTCTGTGTCTGATTTGTGTGCTGTTTCTCTTATGTTTCTCATTCTTCTCCTTGTTTGTTTCTGCGCTTTTTGTGTGATACAGAACTTAAAAACAGCCAGCTAAACTACATAAATAATAAATACTTCCAACTACCACCTAAAAACCTAATGCCATGGCTCTGATAACTGTGTGTAGGAAATGATACTATGTAAAATGTAAAGGAAAAATTTCAATTCAACACTAAACGTGTACTGGATGCTTGAAAAAGAAAAATATACATGTCTCTCCCAATGACCACCAACTATAGGTAGTAACATCCATGGCAGGAGAGAGTCAAGAGGAAGAGGTAAACCAGAGGGAAAGAATATGGATAATAAGAAAAACAAGCCATCAGGTTACCAAGTTGATTTCTAGGAGAGTCTCTGTTGAAACTTCTCTCTCCTTCCACCGCTGTCTCAGCCCATGCCTCCCTCAGGGCACTCACCTCATTCTCTGGTGACCAAGTCTTCTGGGTCTACTGAACACTTATGTAATGTGTAACTTGGCTGCACTAGGTTCCATTGATTGTGTACTTCTCACTTTTCGTAACAAAATCTGTAGCCTGTAACAGCAGTGTGATTGAGAAAATTGCAATCCTGTTTCCAAGTGATCCACAGAGATCAGAACAATTCCTGGGGAACACTGTTTCTTTTGAACTATGTAATCTTCTTTTGTGGTCCTATGGTATCCAAAGGAAATCTAATCTTGTGACTTTATCGCGGACCAGAGAGAAAGAAAAGCACCTAGAATCCAAGATGAGTAACTGGCATTTAGGTTTGATGGGACACAATGGATTTAAATTGTTTCTGAGGTTAATCTTTTTTCCTTGACTTTGAAATTCTTTATTATTGATCAGGGGCCCATGTTTCCCACACAATAATAGAGTTGGAATCAAGGTTCCTATCCACTTGTTTCCAAAGTCCAGGCTTAGGTAACAGGGTCATTAAATTCAGAATCATGGACATAGTTTGCTAGGGAATTTAAGGGTACGATATCTTTGTGACTTGGTGGGATTGTATCACCACAAAGGGAGCAGATTCCCTGTTGTACAATATGAAATTAGAATCCCAGCAATGATTCTTGCCTGCTGTGTGACTTTGGGAAAGTTTCTTAACCTCTCTGAGTTTCTACATCTGTATAAAGAGAGTAAGGATTTATACGTGATGAAGTTGTGAGAATTAAATGAGATTATGTATGTCAAGCACCCCATGCAGTGCCTGGAACATTTGGGAACAGTCAAATAGTACCTTGCTACTCCATTTTTGAGCCCTGTATTACTTTTTAGGAATTGAGCTGACTGGGACAAGTTTGGTGTTTGTCTTAGTAAGGATGGGCTATGTTATACTGTCATAAAAAATAATCCTAAAATATCAGTGTCTTATAACAACAAAGGCTAGCTTCCCTCTTTCTGACTCTGGGTAGCAGAGTGGCCTCGTCCTGGAACATTGCCAGTAGTTGTGGCAAAGAAAAAGAGAACATGGTGAGGAAGAGATTGGCCCTTAAAACCTCCATCCAGAACTGACACCCATCACTTCTGCCCACATTCTTTGGTCAAGGCAAGTGACTTGGCCATACATAGGTTCAACAGAATGGAGAAATATACTCCTTCCACATGGACAAGCAGCAAACATTGGTGAAGAATAGTAGTTTACCACACGGTTGGTTCCGCTGTATGTTTATTTTCCAGCTTTATTTCTCTGAACTCTCCAGACAAACATGTGGAGTGAGTATCTGATCATATGATTATCCACTCATATGAGAGCTTTTTGTATAATCCCCCTATTTATCCTGTAAGTTTCAGCTCAGATGCTGCTTCCACCATAGTCTTTTGGGATTCTCCTTGCTGAAGAATAAACTCTTTCCACTGTGGTGTGACACTTTTCTTCCTAGAGCATCCGCCACACACTTTCATGTATTATAATGCATTATTTGTATAGATTTTTTTTTCTTGAGAGTAATTATCTTCATGGAGTTTACAATCTGTTTCTTATTCATCTTTAGGAAAATACCTAGTTCAGTGTCTTGCACATAATTGATTCAAATATTTATAGAGACAGATTGAAGATCTGAGGTGAGAAGTGATAATATTGGTGGGCAAGGTGGAGGAAAGTGGGTGTTACACAACAGAGAAGTGTCTCCTCTTGAAGGCAAATATGTTTTCTGGAAAGACCTTGGTAGTAATCATGGGAAACTCCCTGGGGGAACTGGATGTCAGCTGAGACTCCTGAGAACTACTTGTGCAGGGTTCAGAAAGGACAGAGGCTATTACAGAAAATTAAAGTCATCAGACAACTATATCAGCTAGTTTATAATTAGCAATTACTGCAGGAAGGAGAAACATTTATCCCATTCTGACAACAAAGATTGCATAATTGCACCAAGAGTGTTTGCCCACACCCTTTCCGAGATGTGTTAAGCATTTACAAACAGAAACAAATAGCCTTAGCATTGATGGGAACAGCAAGAAAACAGGCTTTCTTAGGCTGTCACTGATCCATGAACACTAGGCAATAACATGGTTACCATGTGGGTGGATGAACCATGTCTCCATGTTCGTTTTCTTTACCAATAATCTCTAGTGCTTAATCAGGTCTGAGAAAGAACCAAGAAAAATCAATTCATCCCCAGTTACTGGAGATACCAATAAATCACCTGTATATTTTTAATTCAGTTATTAGGTATTGAGAATCTACTATGTGCCAGTGATAGCTTGAGTCTACCCAGTCTTCTAAACAACATGGAGTCTTATTCTCAATGTCTTTGTAAATGTTTTTCCCTCTACCTGAAATATTCTGATCTCTGTCCCCTGCATACCCTTCTGGTTTTGCCTTAGGCATCACATCAATTAGGAAGAATTTCTAGACCCCAGACAAAAGTTTAGTTTCCCTTTCAATGTGCTTTTAAAACAACATAAACTTCCCCACACACAAAAAAGCACAATTGTATTTTCTTGTTTAAATTGTCTGTGGTTTCCATTGGCCTATGCACTCTTAGAAGATAAGACCTGTTTCTTGCTCACTTCTGTATCTCCTGCACCATTGTGATGCCTGATAAAAGTTGATTAATGTGTCATTATCTTTTTATGGCTATGATATGATTATATTATTACAATGTATTATCACGTCAATGCCTTATAATAGTGTTAAGTGTCTGTGTACTTTTCAGGGATATAGCCATTTGCAATTAGCTGTAATTTTTGAAGAGCTATCTTCTATGAGTAGCATGCTTTGTGTTTCAGTGAGCTAAACAAAGCCAGGTTTGTCTCTGTGACTATCTTGTGGTGTGGTCTCGGGAAGTAACTTTACGTCTTCAAACTTTTTCCTTCATTTGTCAAAAAAGAATGTGAAATAAGAGATGCCATATGTTTGACATTCTGTGATGGCAACTGTGTGGTGATTTTGAAACATGACCCAAACATTTTTTAACTCTCCTCCCATTGAGTGGTGGGGTCTATGTTCCCTCCTCTTGAATCTGGGCTCTGTGACTGATTGTCCAATAGAATATGGTAGAAATGACGCTGTGCCAGTTTCTAGGCCCAGACTAGGAAACTGACAGCTTCTACTTCCTGCTTCTACTTTCTGCAGCTTGGGGTGCTCACATTTGAATCCTAGCCACCATGCCAGAAGGAAGCCCAAGCATTCCAAGGAGAGGCCTGCCATGTAAAGAAACTGAGTTCCCTGGTGCCCCGTCCTAACTGAGCTCTCAGCTAACAGCCAGCTCTAAGTTGCCAGCTATGTGAGTGAGCCATTTTGAAAGTGAATCCTGCAGCCTTCTGTTGAACTGCCCTAGCTGATGCTGTATAAAGCACAGGGGAGCTGTTCCTGCCCAGCCCTTCTCAAATTGCAGATATAAGAGTAAAGTAAATGATTGTTGTTGCTTTAAACCACTAGGTTTTGGAGTGGCTTGTTACACAGAAATAGATAATTGATATACACCTTTTGCTACTTCACAGTGTCTCAGACCTTTCATCCACGACAATATTCTGGTATGTATAAAATTAACTCCAGACCTTTGACAAATCAATGCTTACTCCAAATTTATTACAGGAACAACAGCAGTAAGGATAGGATGCCATTAAATGATCAAATGCTGGTTGAGTAGTGCCTCTCCTGGGCTTCTCAGCAGAGGTGAATGGAGAAAACTTTGGTTAAATTAACTGATGTAGGTGACAAATGGGCCAACCACTCTCCATTGGAAGGTAAGTTCTGTGACTGATGATGACTCTTTGAAGGACTTTCTGGAGATGACTGTCAATTACGGGTGGATCCCCAAACCACATGGGAGGCTTTCCCTTCATTTATTTTGTGCAAAGTAATGTTCTCAACAATATCACTGAGGTATCCATTTACCACTGCCCCTCTCCAATGGCCCGGGGCTTGGAGCCGAGACCATTTCTTTCAAATGGCATTATGCTACATATAAAATAAGATATTTACATCCCCCAATAAATAAATCTCTAGCTAAAACAGTCTAGGGCACATAATGAAGAGAAGCTCTTCCTTCTCACTAGCTAAGACATCAATCTTCAACAGGCTTGGGAAATAAGGATTGATGGTGGCATCTTTGGGCTACCATTGTGGTTTCTGGGACTGGTGGCTTCTGGACTAGGTACCAGGACTGAATTTCTGTGATGATTACTCTTCTACAGGAGGGAGTGGCTTTTCCCCCTCAGAGCACAATGGTTGTGAGTAACAGCCCTGGAGCCAGACAATCTGGGTAAAAGCCCAGCTCACTAGCTGCATGACCTTGTACAAGTTACTAGCCTTTCTATGCCTCCATTTTCTCATCATGGTGATAATACTAGTGACCATTTAATATGGTTCTTTTTCTAAGGTTAAACAAATTAATATGTATAAAGCATTTAGAACAATGCCTATGATATTGCTTGGATGTTCATCCCCTCCTAATTCATGTTGCAATGTGACCTCCAATGTTGGAGGTGGGCCCAGTGGGAGGTGTTTGGGTAATGGAGGCAGATCCTTCATGAACAGCTTGGTGCTGTCCTCTTGGTAATGAGTGAGTTCTGACTCTATGAGTTCACACAAGATCTAGTTGTTTGAAAGAGCCTGGCACCTCCTCCCTCTCTCTCTTGCTCTCTTGCTATGTGATGTGCCTGCTACCCCTTCACCTCCTGCCATGATTGGAAGCTTTCTGAGGCCTTCACTAGTTGCAGATGCTGACACCATGCTTCGTGTACAGCCTGCAGAACCATGAGCCAAATAACCCTCTTTTCTTCATAAATTTCCTAGCCTCAGTTATTTATTTATAGCAGTGTAAATGGACTAACATAGCCTGCAATGTAGAAAGCACTATATAAGTGTTAGCTATTACTATTATTGTTAATATTGTAATTAGTTAATTTTATTTTCATTTTCTTCTTATCTTACAGCTGATTACCTTGCCTGTAATCAGATCCTTTATGTATGGACACCAAGCAGAGCTGCCACATTCAGAAGACCTTTTATTAATTGCAAAAGTGCAAAGCATACCATTGGAACAGGGAACACTTTGGGCATCCTCTTTTCCTCCCTTATTCCCGGGACTTTGTCCCTCATGGCACTCTCCTCTTAGTTATTCCTCCTCCTAGGAACTGCCCACTCCCGTTCCACTTCTACTAGTCATTTTTTATACCATCTTTTGAACAACATATTTGAGAAAAGATTTGGGGATTGAGGCCTCGTATTTTTTTGGGAGTTTTTTCCCCCCAAACACTCAGGTTTAAGTCTACACCTCAGATTGCATTCCCTGGAAATGGATTCTGAGACAGAGTTGTGTGTGGAAGGTTTACTGGGTTGTGCTCCAGGGAAATACACCCAGAAGGAAGTGAGGAAGGCAGGACTGAGGCAGAAGACTCATGATGGGGTTGCTACAGAAGGCTCAGTTGATCCTATGGGGAGTGCTACAGCAGGGAACGCCCTTCAAGTTATGCCACATTGAGGTTTATGGGGCCAGGCTTTTGAATCTCCAAATCAGACACTGAAGCTGAACTACCTGGAGGAGGCATAAACTTGGGCAGGCTGTTTCTCATAGCCAAGGGCACTTGGTGTGAAGGGGTGCAGCTGTGTGAATCATCTGCAGCTGATCGTTCCAGCAGCTGGGGGTGGGGGCATTGACCCTGCGAAGAGGATCTGGACAGAGCACCACAGTGTCCACTAATGCAGACAATTTGTTTCAAGAAAGATATATTTCTAGTGAAAAGAGCTTTGAAGTTTACTCACAAGCAGTATAGGACTCAGGCAAATTATTGAATCTCTCTGACCCTCCTTTTCTCCTATACATTGGTGATGAGATCATTTCTAAAGGCTAACAGCTCTGCGACTGCATCTTTCCCATGGGGAATACTCAGTCAAGTCTAGCTCCCATCCCATCTTGCTCAATTGCATGACACCAAAAATCTTAGGTCCAGAAATTCTAGCCCCGCTATTTTCAAATGGCTCTGGGGCCCGTATGTCTGTTCTCACCTAGGGTTAGCTCTGAGGGCATTAAGTGAATGCCACTTAAACACCTACAATGAACCAGGCTCTCTGCCAGCTCATGTCACCTTCAGCACAACATTGAGGGCAGGTGTTAGGTCCTCATTTTACACAGGAGGCAAGTGAAGCTCAGACAGGTGAAACGACTTGCTTAAGGTTATATGGCTAATGAGAGGCAGAGACAAGGCTCAAATCCAGGTTCATACATTGCTTCATGTACTACTGCCCTGGCCCAGGTACGATGCTCTTCACTTTAAAGCCCAAGCTTCCAGAATATAGCTGGAAACAAAAAATTAAAAATTTAAGGGGGATTAATATTTTACAAATATTGATGTAATTTTCTATTCTGCCTTCCTGAGCATGTGATTGTACTCTAGTTGGCTCATGATACCCAAGTACCTAGAAATATTTTTGAAGCTATGTGTGTGTATGTGTGTCTGGGTATGTGTTAGGGTTAAGAAATGTTAAGGAATATAGAAAGAGCATGACCATATTTGCAAAATATGATTGTGCAGCAGGGCAGCAGCCTTGTAAGTCAGGCTATAGTCTTAAAAAGTGATTTGCTCAGTTTTTAAAGCTCATTCCCTTTTTACAAGATAGCATATCCAGCCTCAAGGACCCAGAGTAGAACTAAAACACACTGAGTCCACAGCAAAGCCGTGAGTCTTGCTGCTCACTACTAGAAGGAGAATATGACCCAGGGAACTAAGATACAGCTGAACCCCTTTCCCTCCCAGAAGAATGTGGGAAGGAGAAAGAGGTAAAAGGAAAATGGATATCAAACCAAGTTGTTACGTGTCCCTGATTGTTTTCACTCAAGGTGTCAGTAAGGAGATGGTGAGGGGATTTAGAGAAATTAGGGTAATACCAAGAGTGAATGAGGCACAGCATGGCTGGACAGAGGAAGCCCCTGGGTTAAACTTTGTGATACTGCCAGTGTTCACCTCCTAGACTTGGAGTTACCATAGACTTGGAGTTGAGAATCCATGGACTTTTCCTAGGGATCCCCTGGGACAGAATGAAGAACAATTTTCCTGAGTCTTGGGGTAGATATCTGGGCCAGCAGGCATGATGGAGCACTTGGCAGAGACCCAGGGATTGGTCAGTAACCAGTGGGAGTTGAAGTGAAGCCAAGTCACCACTGAGTTGGAAACAAGCTGAGAGGGTTAGCAAACAAGGGATATACCACCCACAGCCCTCACTGGATAGTGGGAACACAGTAAATAGTCCATTCAAAAGGAGACTAAGGTGTTCTCCTTATTGCTTTGGAGGCAGAGGTCACCATGCCCGAGGAACTCAAACTCTTCCTGCCATCATGAGGATGCATTAGTCCCCTCAGTCCTGTCCCATTGAATAATAGTGTTAGATATTCTTTTCTCTACTCCCATGCAGGATCCATTTTCACCCTTTTCTGCACCTACTGGCTCCCTTGACTTCTGGCTTCTGGCTGCCTTTGGCTAATGGAAGTCACGAGCAGGAAGGCAAGAGTGTGGGTAGAAAGATTGGGCTTATTTTCTTCCTGCTCCCTCCGTACCTGACAGTGGGTTAAAGGGGACTGCATTCCCCTAATGAAGGTCACAGCATCTGATGAGCAGCTCTCTTCCATAGCCATAAGCCTCACCAGGCTCTGGAACTCTTACCTCCTTTCACTCTTTTAGGCTTAGGGGTGGCAGCATCCTCCCACTGTTGTGGGCTTTAGGTGCTTTCCCATCTCTTGTTGGCTTCTCTTAACCCTATCTACACCTTTGAGAAATAGATCCTTAGTTAAATGAACCCCTTTTGAATGTGGTTTCCATCTGGATAGAATGACTTTCTGTACTGGTTTGCCCCCAGACAGTCCCAGTCTATTCCAGTTATTCCAGTGCAATTATTTCAGCATCCTGTTTTACTCTCAAAAGTTCCTGGTTTGGACAGTATCCTACTCCTGGGACCCTGACCGCTGTAGCATCTTAGGGAGGGTGGCAGGAGTAAGTGTTAGAGGTTATATTTGAACCATACTGCAGCTTTAACTAATTGGCTTTCCTGCTCACTCACAGGAGGGTATCCGATTAGTTATAGACACAATCAAAGAAGCTAAATGTCCTCTACACTTGCAGGTTGTGGTGTGAATGATTTTTCAAGTCCTATTTCTCAATTGTCACTCCTGGGGGACAGGACTCTACCTTATGCATCTTTGCCAGTGCAGCTGTACCAAGTTCCCTGTCTGGCCCAATGTTCATAAACACTGTCTGAATGAACAATAGAGGAATGGTGTCACTATATTCAATCAGCATGACAACTCACTCACACATAAAGGTAACCATGGCACCAGTTCTTACAGGAGCTGCACATATTTCACAGAAGAAGCTGCTGTTAAAGAGAAAGGAACGGGAAGAATGGCTGTGCGTGTGTGTAGGTTTGGACATGAGATTATAATCTAAATACGAATTCACAATGAAGTCTCATTTCTGTTATTAGGGTGAGCATGAAATTTAAAGATCTGCCTGCAGATACCATGGTCCCAACAGTGAGCATCCCTGAGTGCAGTCAGCCTCCTTGCATCAGGAGTTAGAACTCACTGCCTCTACCTCCTGCCTGACCTCTTTCTCTCTTTATCTGAATAAATATGAATCGAAGAATCTCAGTAGAACTCATTTGTTTCTCTCGAGAAGCAAGAGTCTGGGGTACTCAACAACCACAACTGCCTATGACAACTTCTCAGAAACTCAGCCAGCCAAGAGGAGCCTTATCCCTTCTGGGTGGGCTTGCACTTTCTCTCAGGCAATGATGTTCTTTACTAAGATGCTGGTGTTCAGAGGTGGTGTTCAAAGGAAGCTTCCTGTGCTCCTCGAGCCAGGCCTGGGTGATTCCACAGTTGTAGTCCTGAAAATGGCACTTACCTCATACTCATCACGGTGGATCTCTGAGTGCTCTTCGATTTTGACTACCGCTCCTCTGGGCTCTTTCTCCTTGCCATGCAAGGCTCACCCTCACATTAAGCAACCTCTATCCTCAGGTCCAGGATCCATCTGGGGTCACCTTTTTGATACAGCAACTTGTAATGACCTCCCCTGTGGTGGACTTGTTATTTATGGGCTCCTTCTTACCTTTTCTCTGGCCATGACCACAAGTATCCCTGAGATTCCTGATAGAGTCTCTGCATTCTGACTCTAGCTCCTTATGACTGCCCCCACTTGTTTCCTATACCCTGAAAGGACAATGCGTTCCCCAACTCAAGAGATGTGTCATGCTTAACACATGACTGCACATTTTTGTCACTCTTCCCATCAAGAGGTGAAGTCTAATCCCCTTCCCCTTGAACATGGCCTGGCCATAGTGGTTTGCTTCTAACAAATAAAATGCAAAGAAAATTATTCTTCGTGATTATACCTAAACTACATATTAAATTATTTCATCTTAAAGGATGAGACAGCATTGGCCTGGCTCTCTGTCTTTCTCGAGAGGCTCCCTCTTGAAACCCAACCCAGGCACCAGGAATAGGCCACATGTGGGTGTTCTGGCCTACAACTCCAGCTGAGGTCCTAGTTCACAGCCAGCATTGACCACCAGATACACGAGTAAGGACACCTTCATGAGAACTCCAGTTTCAGCCTCCGTCTGACTGCAACCACTTAAGAGACCCTCAAGAGGAAACCAGCTAGCCAAGCCCAGTCAACCCCCAGGCCTGTGAAATATAATATTAACAAATGGTTGTTGCTGTTTTAATGCCACTGTGTTTGGGGTGGTTTCTTAGGCAGCTACAGACAACCTATAATGAGAGGCAAGAAGAACTTGGATAAAGCTCCCAGGGAGCCCGAAGGTGATTAAAAGGTTATATATAAAACATGGTAACATGCTGGGGAGGCTGAGCTTCCTCGTCAACCAAAGGAAAGATCAAGAGGACATTTTAAAAATATCTTTAAAAACACAACAAAGGAGACTAAACCTTCTTGAGTTCCAGTGAGGAAAGCATAACAAGAAATCAGCTTCATTGTAGCATGACAATTTGGGATTGATGTAAGCAGTGATTTTTGAGTGGGGGAAAAAGTCATGGGTATTCATATTTTCACATATCATATATTGCCTTTATTGTCCTCCTACCCAGTTAGCTGCCTGCCCTCTCTTCATGTTCACTGTGGTTTCTAAGAACTATTAATATACAATATAATAAATACAAATTGAAGATAAATGCAACAGTAACTTCAGATATTCATCATTTGAGTTTTAAAGAATTCACAAAGAAATTATGTCCAAACAAGATTTCCTTAGAATGGCATCATCTCCTTAAATAGTATGATTTTTAAAAAAATTATACCTGGGTTAGTCGGTTTGGAGCTATGTAATATAATTTGCCAAAAGATTCATGTGGAAGTGTGTACTGGAGAGATATCACTTAGCATTCTCATTATACATGAGACTATTTTGCAATTCCATGGCTTTCAACTTTCTTCAACCTGGAAGCACCCCCATCTTACCTCATCTGCCTGTACAGTTACCTGTTGCTAAGTAACAACTGCACCTTACCCAAAATAAAATACAGCCTACCCTCCCATATCTGTGGGTTCCACATCTGTGGATTCAACCAACCATAAAATGAAAATATTTGAAAACAATAAAATGGATGGTTGCATCTGTACTGACAAGCAGACATTTTTTCTTGTCATTATTCCCTAAACAATACAGTATAACAACTATTTACATAGCATTTACCTTGTATTAGGCATTATAAGTAATCTAGAGATGATTTAGTATACAGGAGGATGTGCATAGGTTATATGAAAATACTATACTAGTTTGTGTCAGGAACTTGAGTATCACTGGTTTTTGGTATCCTCAGGGTCCTGGAACCAATCCCTCCACAAGTATGAAATGACAACTATATTATGTAAGCAGTGATTTTTGAGTGGGGGAAAAAGCCATGGGTATTCATATTTTCATGTATCGTATATTGCCTTTATTGTCCTCCTACCCAGTTAGGTGCCTGCCCTATTTACATAGCTCGTGATTCTGAGGATTGATTGAGTCCTATGGTGTCTTTGAAACTCTAGTCTGAGACTTTGCTATACTGTATATCGTTTGGAGACGTGTTGAGCCGTCAGCAGGCGAGGTGCTCCATAGCCACCAGGAGTATTGTAGTTCATGAACAGAGACTCAGAAATCCTTGACTACACCGCCGCCCTCACTCAGCCTTGAAATATCCTTTGTTTTTATTCCCCAGCCCTTCCATACTTACCCACCCACTGATACTCTTTGGTCAGGAACCTGGATTTACAGAAAACATCCAGAAACCTCTCGAAGGAACAAGAATGACCCTCCTGTGTCTTAAAGGTAATCACAAAAGCTGAACTCAGGGAATTTTTTTCCTACTGCTTCTGCTGAAATTTTTTTGATGCTGGAAGGCATTTATTCAGCTTTTATTATTTTCTTGTTAAAGAATATTTAATCTTACTAGTGGGTTGGTGTGGGTGGTGATCACTTCAGAGGGAAGAAAAAGAAATCCAAGCATATTTCTGTGGAAAAAGCATGTATTAACCATTATATGATGGTACATTATTTAGAGTTAATATACAGTTCAGGAAAGAACATAAGAGAATAGCTTCCAAACCATGCAGAAAGCAAAATCAGCTCTGTCTAAACCATACCCTGTATTAACAAACTCTGAGCTGTGTTATCTAGGAAACCAGATTCATTTGCTGGTGGACAATTTTTCTGAATTAACTTTTTGTTTATAAAGTACCTTGGAGCTACGAAGTAACATTGGCTATACAATGGATCAGAAGTTCTCTTGACCTACAATGTCGAAGGCTCAAAAAAGAAGGCCCAAGAGAACTAAGAGAGGGCCTTGGAGTGTTTAGCATGTAAGTCCCAAGGCCAGAATCTTGAAGAAAACATGTAAATGACACTGCCGTTAAACAAATCACAGTTTAGTAAAATGTTAATCTAAGTTTGTCCTACCATTTACTATGGCAGAACAACTCCTTTAGTTTAACTGCCCCAGGAAACAATACTCTGTCTGTGGTAGATTGGTTATTTCTTAATGTCTTCAGTTTTCTGATCTGTGAAATGGAAAATTGTAATAATAATAGTTAGAGTAATAATACCCTCTTCGTGAGGTTGTTTTGAGTATTGCATGAAGTAACACATAAAAATGTGTAACCCAGTGACTGGTATACTTAATACTAGCTGACATTCAGAGTCATGATGAGTGTTACTGCTAGTAGGCACTATAATGTAGGTAAGAACATCTGTTTTTAAATTTGATAGAATTGAATTTAAATGCCAGTTGCTTTTTTAAAAACATGAGTAGCAATACCTCCTTGGGTATATCACCATAAAATCGTGATAATATTACCTGTCTTTCATAGTTGCTATGAGGCTTAACTGAAATTACTTACAAAAATAATTGAACACAGTGTCTGGCACATGGAAATTAATAAATGAATGATAGCTTTTATTACTCTTTGGAATTTTTGTAGTATCTAGAGAGAGATGTTTGGTCTGTGCCATACCTGATGGTATGCAAAAACAAGCCACTGTGCCTCAGGATTTGTGGTAATTGTGGGCTGAGTCAGCTCAGATCCTTCTAGAATATGGGATTAGATGTAAAATGACTTATTTGGAGAGGCTCATTTTGATGGATAAATGGGCAGTAAGCAAGAGTAGGCAGAGAGAACCTTCAGACGGGGAGGCAGGTCTGACTCCTGTGGAAAGAGAGAGGAAGGAAGGAAGTGTGGGTAGGGAGAGACTCTGATGGCAATGCAGCTCTGAGAAAGTCTCAGCCAGGCTGACGGGGAGCTCCAGAGCACAGACTGCACATAGGAGAGGTTCCCTGTCAGGCAGGAATAGCCCAGCTCTAGTTCTCTCACTGTGCTTTGCCATTGGCCTGGGATAAGCACAGCCTTGGCATGGATGCCACAGTGGATCTGAAGGTATTGCAGCTGTAGGCTGTCGGCAAATTATGCTCCTCCTCTAAGCAGGGCTCTTAAAGGGAGATCTGAATGCTGTACCTCTATGGCCACCGAAAGGGGCCAAGTTAAGCAGTATCCCAGTCAGAATTATCTTTGTTCATATTAGTTAGTTGCTAGTTTGGGCCAAGCCCTCATAACAGACCCTCTCTAAATGTGAAATTGAATAGAATTTTTTAAAAATAAGAAATACTGCATGGAGTATTTCTGGAGAACAATTGAGGCACTTAATTGAAAAACTATGATATTATGAAAAATTAACAGTTTTCATTTAGAGAAGAGCAACACAGGTGCCAACTTGTCCAGTTTGATTCCTGGAAGGAAGATAGACCCTAAATTTCTTTTCTATATGTAATTGAAAAAAAAAAAAACTGTAGATTTTAAGTAACATCTTTAGTTATGAAGTTTCAATAATTCATTCTGGTGTCTATTCCTAATTGCACTAATCAGATTTATTTAAACTTTCTGTTTTAGGGGGATTTCAGGAATGTAATAGTAGAGGTAGATTGGAGGAATATAGCCAGTCTACATTTACCTCTTATTTCTACTTCTACAAAACCTTTGCGTTTTCCATGTTTCCTTTGTATTTTCCTCTTATTTTGTGATGTCAAGAAGGAAACTCTTTTCCTTTACCCTGTTAGGTTTAGTGACTGGGGCCTATGAACTCAACTGACAAGAGACAGATAAGGAAGAGAAAAGACAGCTTTTAATCACCAACATGCATGTGCATATGGGAGTTCACAAAGAAACATGCCTCAAAGAGGTAGTTTGAATTTGGAGCTTATATGCCATCTTAATAGGGGAAGGGAAGAGAGAGAAAGAGTATTTATGGAAAAACAAATGACTTTTTATTGGAAAGATAAATAAGCCCTTAGAGGAATAAATGGGAGATAAGAGCATTTCTGTGACAATGTCTGTTTAGCTGTGGTGTGGAGACTTCTCAATCTCTGGTGATAAGAGTCAGTCTTCCCTGGTTTCTCCCAAGAAGAGGATTTATGACAGTTGAGTTCTTCTGAGTTCTTTGGGAAGCTCTACTCTTAGGCAGATAAGGGATTTTAGAAATTCAAATGTCTTCTCAAAATAATGTTTTATGCTACAGAGTTTTATGTTTTATGCTCTGAACCTCTTCAGTGACATAGATACTGAAATAGTGGTTTGCCACACAATTTGAGGGCCCAGAACAAAGGTAGTATGTAAGGCTCACTAATACTACTGGTATTACCTTGCCAGTTCAGTGTTTCCTTACTGGAAATAATTTAATAGTGGTGGAAAACAATCCAGAGGAGCCCATAAGTGGCATTTGCTGATGGCATAGGTCATGGAAACAACTTATTGGAAAGAAAAAAATTACAACTTTTCTAATCAGAATATTACCATAATAAGGAAGAGGAATTGGAATTGAGGGAATGGGGAAAGGGAAGAGAAAGTATGAACAGTATCAGACAGGAAATTTCAGAGCCAAGAAATAACAGGTTTGTGGCTGGATAAACTGACTGCTTAAGCAAAGCCAACAGGTGTGAACCAATGAAAGTGTCACATCACTAGGGAATTGACAGGGCTAGTAAAATCAGCAGCAGGCCTGAAGAAATTAAATCTTGGCAGTCCAGGCAGAGACCGTGATCACAGTTGCTATGACCCGTTCTGAATTTTCTACCTGAGTTGAAAATGAGATGTGAGTGAAAACAAAGGTTGATGTTTACGCTGCTGGTATCCTATGGAATCTTTGTAGAGTTTTTGATGAAAAGCAGTGTAGGTTCTGTCGTTTTTATTTTTTTATTTTTTTAAAAGATGAGGATCTCTGAAAGGCAAGGGCAACAGGACTACACACTAGATAAGTTTGCTGACATAACTTTACCTTTGGTGACAGTAATGCAGGACTAAATAGTAGACTCAAACTTTTGTTAAGAGTGTGTTTGAGGTTCTGCTAGAGGTGGGTAATTAGTTGGTACCATTGACTAAACAACACTCCTGTACTATCTGGGAATTGATCCTCTTTGAACAAATGGGTATATTCAATATTATTTGTTGCACCACTGTTTTTAGTGACAAAAAATCTGTAAACAATCTGCGCATATATCAATAGAGCAATGATTGAATAAATTGCATTATATCTATACTATGCAGCTATTAAGAGTGAGTTAGATCAATACTTACTGACCTTGAGAGATATCTATGAAAAAAAAAAAAAAACACGATGTTAAAAAAATTCTGAAATTACATCTGAGAGACTTTAAAACTTCTTTTGTTTATGATATGAACCATATATGAATCCATCTGGTTGATAATAAAAAGCAAATTATTAAATTATAGTTATTGGAATTTAGCTAGTAAATAGCACTTATCTTGTGCTTGGCACACTTTACTCTGCCTCAACATAGCTGAAATATAATCTTGAGAAAATATTATTATAATAGTAAAATAGTAAAATGACTACTTTTTTTTTTTTTTTTGAGACGGAATCTCGCTCTGTCACCCAGGCTGGAGTGCTGTGGTGCTATCTCCGCTCACTGCAAGCTCCGCCTCCCAGGTTCACGGCATTCTCCTGCCTCAGCCTCCCAAGTATCTGGGACTACAGGCACCCGCCACCACACCCGGCTAATCTTGTTTTGTATTTTTTAGTAGAGACGGGGTTTCGCAGTGTTAGTCAGGATGGCCTCGATCTCCTGACCTCGTGATCCGCCTGCCTCGGCCTCCCAAGTGCTGGGATTACAGGCGTGAGCCACGGCGCCTGGCCAAAATTACTACTTTTTAAAAGTTAAAGTTACTCCTTTAACTGGGTAAATCTACTTACTCGTAGATTTGGGGTGGTAAAAGGTGGAGTAATAAATGTGTTAAATTGTTTAAAGTTAGGTACTTTAAAAAATGTTTAAATTAGAGATGAAAAGCAAAGATGTTGTATTCTACTTTTTGAGTAGTAGGAGAAGAGATAGAGAAGCAAAAGTGGTCAATGTAAAAGGTGTAGAATTGCCTGTATGACTTCATATTGATACAGCTCCCATGAATGGAGGAACACCAGGATTCTTGGTCCTCGTGCTAGTTTGGATAAAATGACATGGACACACATGGAGTGGTTTTAAGGAGCAGAGAGTTTAATAGCAAGAAAGAAGAAGAAAGAAGAGTTCCCCTCCCCCTGTACAGAGACAGAGGGAAGGGGACTTCAAAGCTGAGAGAGGAGACCCCAAGTGCCACGATACCAGCCAGTATTGTTAGTAGGCTGGAGGAGGCAGTGTCTGATTTGCATAGGGCTCTGGGGATTGGTTTGACCAGGCATGTCATTCACGTAGCCCCCAAAAAAGCTGGCCCTCCCACCCTAGCCTTTCAACATGCAAATACAAAGCACCATGATGTTCTACACACGTGGGGATATGTGGGGGCAGCCATGTTGCCAGGAACATGTGGGGCAAGGCCTGCGGGGATCGCCATGATTGGGTGGACCATTTCTAATGGCTTGCATTTGCATATCAAAAGTTGCTGACCTGGCTCTAAGAGCTGCTTTAAAAAGGAAAAGTTTCCAAGGACCACTTATCCTCTCTATCTGCCTAAAATAATTAGTTAATAACTCCTACAACAATATCTGTGTAGAGCATTGCAGTTTTAAAGACATTTTCACATCTAGTTCCCTACTTGTCAGAGAGCTGGATATATACCTGCCATTTCACAGAAAAAAGTAAAAGCAGAACGTCTCTGAGTGCTGGCTAAATTGGACAACTGATAAAATCTGTATGTGGAGTCAGTCAAGAGAAAATTAAGGTTTTCTTCATTGGAGTTTAGAATTGAGATATTCTTCAGTGTAAATAAATACATGAGCTGTGCTGTGGATGAACTTACAGCTCTCCTGTATTTTACAGAGACTCTGAAAGATTCGGAAGCAGAATGAGGATGGAGTAGAAGGGATACCATCTGGGTTGTGATGCAAGTTAAGAGGAAAGAGCAGAGGACTTGGGGTATGGAGGTCACAGATGAATTAAAGTGATGATTATGATGAGTCTGGGTACAGAGCTCCCATTTCTGGTAAGGTTGGACTAGTTGATTAAGACTAGCCCTTCTGCTGAAGACAACTAAGAAAAGCTGACACACACACATAAACACACACAAACACACACACACTTCATATTAAAATGATATTCTCGAAAGTACCAGATAAGATAGCTAAAAGTAATAATAAAAACAAATAGAGTAGAGAATTACTGGGCCAGAAACCACAGGAAGATAGATTCTCAGGGAGTGAGGCAGGGTTTGGGGCCAGTTTTCCCTTGGGATAGCTGCCATTTCCGCAGCAGGTGACTAAGAACCTAAAAGGTTGAATACTGCTTTTGATAGCATTATAAGTGTAGAGAAACAGGGTTTGACATTCAGGGCTCTCTGAGGCCTTGGGACTGTAGAAGGGCTATATCCTAGGAGTAAGGGTATACCTGATACAGCAAGCTTTCACAAAGACTGTAGCTCAATTCATTTTCAATCCCTGAGTGGATTGCAGTGATACTGAATTACCTTAATCCTCAGATAAAGGCAGAAGCAAATGAAAATCTACTTTGGAGGAGGCTAATAGTTTCCTAGGCCTCGCATAATTTCTATGAATATTTTATAAATACATTGGGAGTTATACCTGATGTAAATGACGAGTTGATGGGTGCTGACGAGTTGATGGGTGCAGCACACCAACATGGCACAAGTATACATATGTAACAAACTTGCACGTTGTGCACATGTACCCTAGAACTTAAAGTATAATAATAAAAAAAAATTAAAGTTAAAATAAATAAATAAATAAATACAATGTCTGGCAAACAAAAAATTAGCCAGATGCATAAGAGACAAGATCACCTAAAAGAAAACCAGCAGAAACAACAGATAAGGAATAATCAAATACATAGTTTAAAATACTTTTTACTGTGCTCAGAGGCAGAAATTAAAATTGAGAAAATTGGCATATAATTGGAAATATATAAAGGAATGAAAAATAAATTTCAGAAATGAAAAAGACAACAAAAAATTAAGAACTGGTGTCTGGAAAGATGGTCGAATAGGAGCAGCTCTGGTCTGCAGTTCGCAGTGAGATCAATGCAGGTCAGGTGATTTCTGCATTTCCAGCTGAGGTACCCAGCTCATCTCATTGGTACTGCTTAGACAGTGGGTGCAGCCCACAGCGGGCGAGCCAAAGCAGGTTAGGGTGTCGCCTCACTCTGGAAGCACAGGGGTCGGAAGACTCCTTCCCCTAGTCAAGGGAAGCTGTGAAGGACTGTCCTGTGAGGAACAGTGCAGTCTGGCCCAGATACTACCCTTTTCCCACAGTCTTTGCAACTCGCAAATCAGGAGATTCCCTTGGGTGCCTATGCCACCAGGTCCCTGGGTTTCAAGCACAAAACTGGGCAGCCATTTGGGCAGACACCGGGCTAGCTGTAGGAGTTTTTTTTTTTTTTTTCCCATGCACCAGTGGTGCCTGGAATGCCAGCAAGACAGAACCATTCACTCCCCTGGAAAGAGGGCTGAAGTCAGGGAGCCAAGTGGTCTAGTTCAGAGGATCCCACCCCCACGGAGCCCAGCAAGCTAAGATCCACTGGCTTGAAATTCTCACTGCCAGCACAGTCCCATATAAAATATGGGACTATGGGATTATGTCTGAAGTTTACTTGGGACACTCAAGCTTGGTGGGGGAGGGGCGTCTGTCATTACTAAGGCTTGAGTAGGCAGTTTTCCCCTCACAGTGTAAACAAAGCCACCAGGATGTTTGAACTGGGCAGAGTCCGCTGCAGGTCAGCAAAGCCACTGTAGCCAGGCTGCCCCTCTAGATTCTACCTCTCTGGGCAGGACATCTCTGAAAGAAAGGAAGCAGCTACAGTCAGAGGCTTATAGATAAAACTCCCATCTCCCGGGGACAGAGCACCTGGGGGAAGGGGCGGCTGTGGGTGCAGCTTCCGCAGACTTAAACGTTCCTGCCTGCTGGCTCTGAAGAGAGCAGTGGATCTCCCAGCACAGTGCTCAAGCTCTACTAAGGGACAGACTGCCTCCTCAAGTGGGTCCCTGACCCCCATGCCTCATGAGTGGGAGACACCTCCCAACAGGGATCATCAGACACCTCATACAGGGGAGCTCTGGCTGGCACCTGGTGGGTGCCCCACTGGAACGAAGCTTCCAGAGGAAGGAACAGTCAGCAATCTTTGCTGTTCTGCAGCCTCTGCTGGTGATACCCAGGAAAACAGGGTCTGGAGTGGACCCCCAGCAAACTTCAGCAGACCTGCAGCAGAGGGGCCTGACTGTTAGAAGGAAAACTAACAAAGAGAAAAAAATAGCATCAACATCAACAAAAAGGATGTCCACAAAGAAACCCCAACCCAAGGTCACCAACATCAAAGACCAAAGGTAGATAAATCCATGAAGATGAGGAAAAACCAGCACAAAAAGGCTGAAAATTCCAAAAACCAGAACGCCTCTTCTCCTCCAAAGGATCACAGCTCCTCACCAGCAAGACAGCAAAACTGGACAGAGAATGTTTGACAGCTTGACAGAAGTAGGCTTCAGAAGGTGGGTAGTAACAAACTCCTCCAAGCTAAAGGAGCATGTTCTAGCTCAATGCAAGGAAGCTAAGAACCTTGAAAAATGGTTAGAGAAATTGCTAACTAGAATAACCAGTTTAGAGAAGAACATAAATGACCTAATGGAGCTGAAAAACACAGCACAAGAACTTTGGGAAACATACACAAGTAACAATAGCCAAATCAATCAAGCAGAATAAAGGATATCAGAGATTGAAGATCAACTGAATGAAATAAAGCACGAAGACAAAAATAGAGAAAAAAGAATGAAAAGGAATGAGCAAAGCCTCCAAGAAATATGGGTCTATACGAAAAGACCAAACCTACATTTGATTAGTGTACCTGAAAGTAACAGGGAGAATGGAACCAAGCTGGAAAACACTCTTCAGGATATTATCCAGGAGAACTTCCCCAACCCAGCAAGACAGGCCAACATTCAAATTCAGGAAATACAGAGAATACCACAAAGATACTCCTTGAGAAGAGCAACCTCAAGACATATAATTGTCATATTCACCAAAGTTGAAATGAAGGAAAAAATGTTAAGGGCAGCCAGAGAGAAAGGTCAGGTTACCCACAAAGGGAAACCCATCAGACTAACAGCAGATCTCTTGGCAGAAACCCTACAAGCCAGAGGAGAGTGGGGGCCAACATTCAACATTCTTAAAGAAAAGAATTTTCAACCCAGAATTTCATATCCAGCCCAACTAAGCTCCGTAAGCAAAGAGAAAAAAAAATCCTTTACATAAAAGCAAATGCTGAGAGATTTTCTCACCACCAGGCCTGCCTTATAAGAGCTCCTGAAGGAAGCACTAAATATGCAAATGAAAAATCAGTATCAGCCATTGCAAAACCAAACCGAAATGTAAAGACCATTGACACTGTGAAGAAATTGCATCAACTAATGGACAAACTAACCAACTAGCATCATAATGATAGAATCAAATTCACATACAACAATATTAACCTTAAATATAAATGGGACAGAAGTCCCAATTAAAAGACACAGACTTTTAGATAAAATTAGATAAAGAGTCAAGAACCATCAGTGTGCTGTATTCAGGAGACCCATCTCACATGCAAGGACACACATAGGCTCAAAATAAAGGGATGGAAGAATATTTACCAAGAAAATGGAAAGAAAAAAAGAAAGAAAAGAAAACAGGGGTTGCAATCCTAGTCTCTGATAAAACAGACTTTACACCAACAAAGAGAAAAAAAGACAAAGAAGGGAGTTACATAATGGTAAATGGATCAATGCAACAAGAAGAGCTAGCTATCCTAAATATATATGCACCCAATACAGGAGCACCAAGCTTCATAAAGCAAGTTCTTAGAGACCTATAGAGAGACTTAGACTCCCACACAGTAAGAGTGGGAGACTTTAACACCCACTGTTAATATTAGACAGATCAACAAGACAGAAAATTAAAAAGGATATTCAGGACTTGAACTCAGCTCTGGACAAAGTGGACCTAATAGACATCCACAGAACTCTCCACCCCAAATCAACAGAATATACTTTCTTCTCAGCACCACATTGCACTTATTCTAAAATCAATCACAAAATTGGAAGTAAAACACTCCTCAGCAAATGGAAAAGAACAGAAATCATAACAAACAGTCTCTCAGACCACAGTGCAATCAAATTAGTACTCAGGATTAAGAAACTCACTCAAAACCACAGAACTACATGGAAACTGAACAGCTTGCTCCTAAGTGACTACTGGGTAAATAACGAAATTAAGGCAGAAATAAACAATTTATTGAAAACCAATGAAAACAAAGACACAATGTACCAGAATCTCTGGGACACCGCTGAAGCAGTGTTTAGCAGAAGATAAGAAATAACTAAGATCAGAGCAAAACTGAGAGAGATAGAGACCTGAAAAACCCTTCAAAAAGTCAGTGAATCCAGGAGTTGGTTTTTTTGAAAAGATCAACAAAATAGATAGACCACTAGCTAGACTAACAAAGAAGAAAAGAGAGAAGGAAACAGACACAATAAAAAATGATAAAGGGGAGATAACTACTGATCCCAAAGTAATGCATACTACCATCAGAGAATACTATAAACACCTCTACACAAATAAACTAGAAAATCTAGAAGAAATAGATAAATTCCTGGACATATACACCCTCCCAAGACTAAACCAGGAAGAAGTGGAATCCCTGACTGGAACAATAACAAGTTCTGAAATTGAGGCAGTAATTAATAGCCTACCAACCAAAAAAAGCTTAGGACCAGACAGATTCACAGCCAAATTCTACCAGAGGTACAAAGAGGAGCTGGTACCATTTTTTCTAAAACTATTCCAAGCAACAGAAAAAGAGGAACTCCTCCTTAACTCACTTTATAAGGCCAGTATCATCCTGATACCAAAACCTGGTGGAGACACAAAAAAAAAATTGAAAATTTTAGGCCATTATCCATGATGAACATCGATGTAAAAATCCTCAATAAAATACTGGCAAACCTAATCCAGCAGCACATCAAAGAGCTTGTCCAGGGGTGGTCATCCCTTGGATGCAAGGCTGGTCCAACATATGCAAATAAATAAATGTAATCCATCACATAGACAGAGCCAATGATGAAAACCCCATGATTATCACAATAGATGCAGAAAAGGCCTTTGACAAATTCAATACCCCTTCATGCTAAAAACTCTCAATAAACTAGGTATTGATGGAATGTATCTCAAAATAATAAGAACCATTTATGACAAACCCACAACCAATATCATACTGAATGGGCAAAAGCTGGAAGTGTTCCCATAGAAACCTGGCACAAGACACAGATGCCCTCTCTCACCACTCCTATTCAATGTAGTACTGGAGGTTCTGGCCAGGTCAATCAGCCAAGAGAAAGAAATAAAAGGTATTCAAACAGGAAGAGAGGATGTCAAATTGTCTCTGCAGATGATGTGATTGTATATTTAGGAAATCCCATTATCTCAGCCCAAAGTCTCCTTAAGCTGATAAGCAACTTCAGCAGTCTCAGGATACAAAATCAACGTGCAAAAATCATAAGCATTCCTATACATCAATAATAGAGAGCCAAATCATCAGTGAACTCCCATTCATAATTGCTACAAAGAGAATAAAATACCTAGGAATGCAACTTCCAAGGGATGTTAAGCACCTTTTCCAGGAGAACTACAAACCATAGCTCAAGGAAATAAGAGAGGACACAAACAAATGGAAAAAAGCACTCCCTGCTCATGGATAGGAAGAATCAATATAGTGAAAATGGTCATAATGCTCAATGTAATTTATAGATTCAATGCTATCCCCATCAAGCTACCACTGACTTTCTTCACAGAATTATAATGAACTACTTTAAATTTCCTATGGAACCAAAAAAGAGCCTGTATAGCCAAGGCAGTCCTAAGCAAAAAGAACAAAGCTGGAGGTATCATAGTACCTGACTTCAAACTATACTACAAGGCTACAGTAACCAAAGCAGCATGGTACTGGTAGCAAAACAGATATATAGACCAACGGAACAGAACAGAGGCCTCAAAAATAATGCCACACATCTACAACCATCTGATCTGTGACAAACCTGACAAAAACAAGCAATGGGGAAAGGATTCCCTGTTTAATAAATGGTGTTGGGAAAACTGACTAGCCATATACGGAAAACTGAAACTAGACCCCTTCCTTACACCTTATAGAATAATTAACTCAAGATGAATTAAAGACTTAAAATTAAGACCTAAAGCCATAAAAACTCTAGAAGATAACCTAGGCAATACTGTTCAGGACATAGGCATGGACAAAACCTTCATGGCTAAAACACCAAAAGCAATGGCAATAAAAGCCAAAATTGGCAAATGGGATCTAATTAAACTAAAGAGTTTCTGCACAGCGAAAGAAACTATCATCAGAGTGAACAGACAACCTACAAAATGGGAGAAAATTTTTGCAATCTATCCATCTGACAAAGAGCTAATATCCAGAATCTACAAAGAACTTAAATTTACAAGAAAAAAACAAACAACCCCATCAAAAAGTCTGCAAAGTATATGAACAGACATTCCTCAAAAGAAGGCATTTATATGGCCAACAAACATATGAAAAAAAGCTCATCATCACTGGTCATTAGAGAAATGCAAATCAAAACCACAAGGTGATACCATCTCACGCCAGTTAGAATGGCAATCATTAAAAAGTCAGGAAACAACAGATGCTGGAGAGGATGTGGAGAAATAGCAATGCTTTTATACTGTTGGTGGGAGTGTAAACTAGTTCAACCATTGTGGAAGGCAGTGTGGTAATTTCTCAAGGATGTAGAATCAGAAATACCATTTGACCCAGCAATCCCATTACTGTGTATATACCCAAAGTTTTATAAATCATTCTACTATAAAGACACATGCACGCACATGTTTATTGCAACACTGTTCACGATAGCAAAGACTTGGAACCAACCCAAATGCCCATCAATGATAGACTGTATAGAGAAAATGTGGCTCATATACACCATGGAATACTATGCAGCCATAAAAATGGATGAGTTCATGTTCTTTGCAGGGATGTGGATGAAGCTGGAAACCATCATTCTCAGTAAACTAACGCAGGAACAGAAAACCAAACACTGCGTGTTCTCACTCATAAATGGGAGCTGAACAATGAGAACACATGGACACAGGGAGGGGAACATCACACAATGGGGCCTGTCAGGAGGTGGGGCGGGGGTCGGGGTAGGGGAGGGATAGCATTAGGAGAAATACCTAATGTAGATGATGGGTTGATGGGTGCAGCAAACCACCATGGCACGTGTATACCTATGTAACAAACCTGCACGTTCTGCACATGTATCCCAGAACTTAAAGTATAATAAAAGAGTAAAAAATAAAAATAAATAAAACATTAAAATAAAAAAATTAAGAACTTACAGTTTACAGCAAATTAGACAGAGTTAAGATAATTCATGAATGGGAAGATAGTTCAGAAGAAAATATCTAGAATTAAGCTGGGTAAGTTAGAAGGATCAAACATACAGAAGATACAGTAAAATATATGGTAAGATGATCTAGCACATATATAATTGGAATCTCAGAAATAGAACAAAAGAGAGTTTGGAACAGAACAGCATCTGAATAAAATGGCTGAGAATATTTCAAAAATAGATAAAAGATATCAAGAAGCCCTATTGATTCCAAGCAAGATATATAAAATGGAATTATTACCTAGGCACATCACAGTAAAACTACTGAACAGTCAAAATAACAGTCTTGAAAATTGTTAAAAGCAGCTAGAATAAAAATATCAATTACTTTCAAAGAAGCAACAAAAGGAATGACCACTGACTTCTCAACAGAAACATCACAAGCCCAATACCTTGGAATGACATCTTTAAAACATTGAAAGAAAACATGCACCACTCTAGAATTCTATACTAAGTGATAATTTTCTTCAGTAGTAAAGGTGACACAAACATGTTGTTTTAGTTATTTATTGTTGCATAACAATATTACACAAACATAGCAGCTTAAAATAATGCATATTTATTATTTCATAGTTTATGTGGGTTGAGAGACTGGGCATAGGTTAACTGAGCCGTCTGCAAGGCTGCAATCAAAGTGTTGTCCAGAACTTGCTTTTCCTTTGAGGCTGTACCAGGGAAGACTTTGTTTCCAAACTCACGTGGTTGTTTGCAGCATTCATTTCTTTTCAGGCTGTCAGACTGAGGTCCTCAGTTTCTTGCTGGCTTTCAGCTGGAGGCTGGAGGTTTTAAACCCATGTATTATAAGAGGAAGGCTAAAAATCAATAAGCTAAGCACTCATGTAAATAAATTAGGAAAAGGAAGCTAAATTAAAATCAGAGGAAGTAGAAAGAAGAAAATAAAAAAGCATCAATAAGGATACTTATTGACACTTTTTATTACTTTAAATCAATGGATAAAATTTATAAAAATCATAAAATATCACCGTGCATCCTAGACATAAAAATATATGAAGAAGCTATCATATACAACTTTATGCCAATAAACTTGAAACATTTAGATGAACTAGAGACATTTATAGAAAAATACAAGTTTATAAGCCTGACACAAGAAGAAATAGAAAACCTGAAGAATAGAAAAACATTTGCAGATGAAATTTACAAGCTTTTCTACATGTAGAGGAGGAAATCTATATTTTTACCTCATAGGTTCTTAGTTGAGACACTCCCTTGAAAATAAAAGTCAGACTAACAAGAGAAAAACCAGCAGAAGTTTATTGACAAATGCTATACACATCACACAGGAGAGGCGTCAGTTCAAAAGTACTTTTCTCTCAAGACAGTGGCCTAGGGGTTTTACTTAAATAGTATTTTAACCAAGAGCCATAAATTCTACAGTGAAAAGACAAAAAGGAGAGCATCTTCAGGCTTTCAAAAGGTGGGAAAATGTGAGAAGTTAAGTTTATGGGAAGAGTAAAGTCTGTTTCTAGATCTTCAGGCACCACTGTCTCTGAGCTGATAAGCAAGCGTTGTAAAAACAGAGAGGAGGGAAGAAAAACCTTGTCTATGGAAATTGTTGTCCTGCCATAAGGCAAGCAGAGGGAGGAGTAGAGTGTCCTCCTGCTTTTTAATATTCTTCAGTTCAGTACTTCCCAGTATTTTTGACAGCATTATTTTGGTTTTCTTTATACACATAAAATTTCCAAATGACTTCACTAGTACATTTTACCAAACACTTAATGAAAATAGAATGACAATCTGTAAAAAACGATGTGACATATGAAGAAAAGGAGAACATTCCCCAACTCATTTTATAGGCCAGCATAATCACGGATACTAAAAATCTAAGTAGGATATAACAAGAGACATTTCAGGTCAATATGACTCAAGAACATACATGAAAAATCCCAAATAATATAATAGCTATTTGAATCTAGCAATATATTAAAAATACGATATATCTGAACCAAGTGGAGTTTACTCCAGAAAGGCAAGGTTGGTTTAACAATACGAAGTTGAGCAGTGTAATTCGTCACAGCATAATTAAGGGCAAAAATGATGTGTTCATCTCTATAGATGCTGAAAAAATTGATAAAATTCCATATCCATTTATAGGGGTAAAAAGCTCCTCTAAACAAACTATTAATAAAAGGGAACTTTCTTAAACCGATAAAATTATCTACAGAAAAAAAGCTACAACAAAAATCATACTAAATGATGAATTGCTAGAAGCTTTTCCTTTATGACTGAGAACAAGACAAGTTTGCCTGTTACCACCTCTTCTATTCATTGTTGTACTGGAGGACCTTAACAGAGAAATAAGGTAAGATGGAAACTTGGAACTGATACAGAGGAGAATAAAAATAACTGAACTCTACAAATTTGCTTGGCCCTGCTTTATTTTGGGAAAGGTGTGGCTAGGACTAATTTGTTCTAAGTTTTGTGTATATATATATATATTTTTAACATTTCTTATATTTGGTTCTATGCAAGTGAAATGGCATATCTGGGAAAAAATATAAAATGATGTTAGTGGCCATTTGAATTGACTTCTGAAGGGAGGAGACATTTTGAATCAGCCTTGCTCTAGTCAATGAGGCTTTCGGAGGCTTAGTGAAAATCCGTACTTGCGCCCTATTCAGGCCAATGTTGCTGGAATATCTTATTTTGATTTTACTATGGCTGACAACAGGCAGAGTACAGAAAGAGTATTATTTTGAAAGATGTTTTCTCTGGGGCTATTTTTTTATAACAAAATCAACAGGGTACTGATATATGATTGGATACTGAAGCACTGACTGATCAGTATTATGACTCACCTACTCTTAAAGAAAAGGACATACATCTGGCTATTGCACATGCACGAAAATGTCTAAGCTTGATGCTAATGGATGAGTAAGCTTAGCTTCAACAATCGGAATGAAAATAAAACAATTTAAGACTTGCTATTACTAGACAAGTTCAAATGACAAGGATGATCATGATAGAATTAATAAAGATCTTTGCATGGTAGACTGACAGGCCATGCAGATATGAAGGAAGCCATAGATGTAACCTACATAGACATCAGTGGAGCTTTGATTATATTAAAATGATATTCTCCTCCAAAAGAGATGAACATTTCTCTATTATTCTTAAATATCTACTGGGAGGGTGATAGGAAGGAAAAGGTAATTGAGGGAGTCACTGGGCAGGTGAAAAGTATAGTCAGCATGAATATACTTGGGAGTGGGGTCATAGGTTCGTAAGTGAATTTAGGATGTCTCCATAGATGGCGTTAACCTTGTTTCCTTTTTTTTTTTTTTTTAATTATACTTTAAGTTCTAGGGTACATATGCACAACGTGCAGGTTTGTTACATATGTATACATGTGCCATGTTGGTGTGCTGCACCCATCAACTCTTCCTTTTTAGTCTGACTCAAGTGGTTACAACTAAACATGGTGAGTTTTTTCCACTGATTTGGCTGCTATTGGGCTGCATATATGCAATGTCAAAACAGCAGAACACTTTTGAAACTTTGCCAACGTGGGTGATTGACTCACACAACCAGTTACAAATAAATGTTTAAGGGTCTTCCTTATACTGAAGAGCTGATGTTTAAATTCATCTTACTTCTCACAAACACATAACGTGTGATAAAGCTTGTTGCTCCTGGGTAGGCAATGAAATGAAAGATCAGCAGCACACCACTGAAAAAATGTGAGTGTAGCCATATGTTGAGCATCACTAACAATTATGGAATGCTTTAAAATAGATAGGTATTCACATATTGAAGCTGTAAGTTTCAGTTATTTATCTCCTTTGATGCAGCCATCTGAACCAAATCTTGAGATTTGGTTTTTCTTTTCTTTTCTTTTTTTTTTTTTAGACAGGATTTAGCTCTGTCACCAGGCTGGAGTGCAGAGGCACAATCTCAGCTCACTACAGCCTTGATCTCCCAGGCTCAAGCAATCCTCCCACATTAGCCTCCTAAGTAGCTGGAACCACAGGCAAGTGCCACTACACCTGGCTACCTTTTTTTTTTTTTTGGTAGAGAGAGGGTTTCGCCATGTTGGCCAGGCTTGTCTTGAACTCCTAGTCTCAAGCAATCCTCCTACCTCGGCCTCCCAAAGTGCTGGGATTACAGGTGTGAGGCACCGTACCTAGCCAAAATTTGGTTTTCCGATGTGATTTCAGGATTCTAGATTGGGTGCTGTTTCTCCTACACTTTCCTTCCCTTGGTCTCCATGCTAGGTTGTTCACAGTATGCACTGTACAGGGTCAACACATTTGAGGAGGCACCATTCACATTGGGGACATGTACAGAACTAACTTACCTGGGAACGCTGCAGGTGAGTGTAGACATTCCAGGACTCTTGGCTGAGTCCTGAAGCAGCAAGAAAGCGCCTTCTACTCCATAAACGTTCACTCTCTCAACTGGTCGTGCGCACCTCAGCAGGGCCTGCACGCTCACATTTACTTGGAGATGAACATGTGCACATGGCTATGCTTTCTTCTGGCTGTACTCTGAGTACGTGGATTCCAACATTTCCTCTTACTCTGAATTTGTCATGGTCACCTCATCTGGGGATGGAGTATGTGCGCTTCTTAGGTTTTATGTGCTGGGCAGGAGGTAAGTGCACAGGAATATATGGTTTTGTGTGTGTGTGTGTGTGTGTGTGTGTGTGTGTGTGTGTGTGTGTATACATAAGCAGCTGCCACCCTCAGGCTCTGGGATGATCTTAGTACTCAAGTGGAGTACATTCGAATAGGCTTTGTCCAGTCCCTAGAGCTAGTGTTCCCCTGATTCCTTTTCTCTCTCTCCTGCCCTTCTCTATTTTTTTCACACACTGGCTACCTCTATGGTCACCATGCTAGGCTGAAAAAAATGACATCTCCCCTGAGATATAGTCACTTCCTAAGTCCCAGAATCTGTAAATATTTCCTTACGTGTAAAGAGTGAATATTACCTTATATGGCAAAATATGTGATTAAGTTAAAGATATTGACGCGCAGTGCTTATTATCTGGAATTTTCTCAGTGGGGCCTAAATGCAATCACATGTATCCTTGTAAGAGAGAGGCAGAGGGAGTTTAGAGACAAATACAGTCACCTAATGTGGCCAGAGGGGTCAACAGCTGTTACTGTGTATGACTGTTGGGATTACACATTAATATATATATCTTAGCTTTCTATTGCTGCATAACAAATTGCCACAAACTTAGTAACTTACAACAACAAATATTTATTGTCTCCCAGTTTTTGTGTGTCAGGACTCTGGGCATGGCTTAGTTGGGTCCTCTGCCAGGCTGCAATCCAGGTGTCAGCCAGAGCTGAGTTCTCATCTAGAGGCTCAACTGACAATGGATCTGCTACCAAGCTCTTGTGGTCATTGGCAGAGTTCATTTCCTTATGTTTGTAAGACTGAGGACTCTGGCTTCTTCCTGGTTATTGGCTTGAGGCCTCCCTCAGCTCCTAGAGGCTTCCACAGTTCCTTGCCACATAGCCCTTTCCATAGGTCCACTCAACATTGCGGCTTACCTCTCCAAAGCCAGCAAGGAAGAAAGATAGCAAGTTAGCTAGTAAGATGGGGTTATATAATGTAATGTGATTACAAGAGTGACACCCCATCATCTTTGCCATATTCTGTTGGTTACAAGCAAATCACAGGCCCCACTGCACTCAAAGAGAGGGAACCATACAAAGGTATGAACTCCAGGGGGTGGGGATCATAAGGCCACCTTAAAGCCTGTCTACTACAATACATTCATTTAAGAAATTATATGGAAAGATGCTGGTCAAAGGGTACAAAGATTTTTGCAGGATAAATAAGTTTTGGAGAGCTAATACACAGTCTGGTGACTATAATTAACAATACTGTATTGTATTATTTCTGAGGACTCTGTTCTGTTCCATTGGTCTATATCTCTGTTTTGGTACCAGTACCATGCTGTTTTGGTTACTGTATTCCTGTAGTATAGTTTGAAGTCAGGTAGCTGATGCCTCCAGCTTTGTTCTTTTGACTTAGGATTGTCTTGGAGATGCGGGCTCTTTTTTGGTTCCATATGATCTTTGACAAACCTGAGAAAAACAAGAAATGGGGAAAGGATTCCCTATTTAATAAATGGTGCTGGGAAAATTACGCTATAAGTAGAAAGCTGAAACTGATCCTTTCCTTACTCCTTATAATACGAAAATTAATTCAAGATGGATTAGAGACTTAAATGTTAGACTCCATTACTCATAAAACTTAGAGGAAAACCTAGGGTATAAATTATTCAGGACATAGGCATGGAGTAAGACTTCATGTCTAAAACAATCAAAAGCAACGGGCAGCAAAAAATTGACAAATGGGATCTCATTAAATTAAAGAGCTTCTGCAGAAAAAGAAACTACCATCAGAGTGAACATAAACCTGGCCAGAATGGGAGAAAATTTTGCAATCTACTCATCTGACAAAGGGCTATCCAGAACCCAAAGCACTCCAAACAACTTACAAGAAAAAAAACAAACAACCCCATCAAAAAGTGGCAAAGGATATGAACAGACATTTCTCAAAGAGGACATTCATACAGCCAACAGACATATGAAAAAATGCTCATCATCACTGGCCATCAGAGAAATGCAAATCAAAACTACACGAGATACCATCTCACACCAGTTAGAATTTCATGACTACAAAAGTCAGGAAACAACAGGTGCTGGAGAGGATGGAGAAATAGGAACACTTTTACACTGTTGGTGGACAAACTAGTTCAACCATTATGGAAAACAGTATGGCGATCTCAAGGATCTAGAACTAGATGTACCATATGACCCAGCCATCCCATTACTAGATATACCCAAAGGATTAGGTAAATTATGCTGCTATAAAGACACATGCACACGTATGTTTATATTGCAGCACTATTCACAATAGCAAAGAGACTTGGAATCAACCCAACAAGCCCATCAGCCAGATTGGATTAAGAAATGTGGCATGCATGCCACCATGGAATACTATGCAGCCATAAAAAAGGATGAGTTTGCGTCCTTGTAGGGACATGGATGCAGCTGAAACCATCATTCTTAGCAAACTATCACAAGAATAGAAACCAAACACCCAGATGTTCTCACTCATAGGTGGAACTGAACAACCAGATCACTTGGACCAGGAAGGGGAACACACACACCAAACAACAGGGAGGGGGAGAGGAGGGATTGCATTGGGATATACCTGATGGGGCAAAATGCACGAGTTGATGTGGGTGCAGCAGACTAACATGGCACAAGTATAAGAGCATATGTAATGGAAAACCTGCATGTTATACATGTACCTTACAACTTAAAGTATAATAATAATAAATAAATTTAAAAAAAAAATACTGTATTGTATACGTAGAAGTTGCTAAGAGGGTAGATCTTGAGTGTTCTCAACACACACACACACACGAAAGAAAATGGTAACTATGTAAGATGAGGAACATGTTAATTAGCTTGATTGTGATTATTTCACAATGTGTATGTATATCAAAACATCAAATTGTACACCTCAAATATATACAATTTTTATTTGTCAATTATACTTCAGTAAAACTGAAAATAAATTATTAAAGAATGAGAACCTTTTCCTAATTCACACGAAAGTATCACATCAGTTAGTAGCAGTTTTTTGTCCACCCCAACGCTCTATTTTTTTTCTGACAAAAGTGTGCTAAAATGATAAATCAAGGGACAGACATGTAATTATTAGCTGATGGAAAGTGATAAAATTGGAGAGGATGTAATCATGGTGTGGTTTTACAGGCGTTCTTTCCATTTTGATAACATTTATTAGAATGTGCCTGGTTTTACAAAACAGAAATCTTAATAAATAAACCACCACAACTTGAAATATCTCCTATTGGCTCAAATTATTCTTTTTTATCAGACAAATTATCTCCTAAACAGGTTCTATAAATATGCATTTGTTATAAAGCTGTGTGTTCATCTTAGTGAATTTAGAAAGTAGGGGTTGCTCATTAGTGTTGATCTAGTTTCTCTGGGTTCCTCTAACTAGAAAGTATGAGGAGCGGTAGGGTGTTGAATGAGAAATACTTGAAAATAATTTTCTTCTTCTTCAAAATCTTGTCCATTCTCATTGACCCAAGTAGGTTTTAGGCCTGAGTCACCACTTACCTGGACTGTTGCCAAAGACTCCAGACTTCTCTAATTCTAGTCTATGCCTCTCTGATTTGTGTTTCTCCTCAGCTTACATACTTTTTGTAGTGCTTCATTCCCTTCACCTTAAATTTGGAGTCCCTTTGACTGTTCTCCTACTGGCCACTTCCTTCAGGCTCTTCCTATCAGAGTGAAGGAGGAAAACATGCTCTTATATGCCATAGGTCTTCGCACATTCTGTTTCTTCTACCTGAAATACCTTCTTCTCCTTCTTCAACTTGTAAACTCCAACTCATTTCTTTAGTGCTTTGTTTTGTTTATGTAATTATTAACTTATATTATGAAACATTTCAAACATAAAAAATATAATAAACAAGCATATCCCTACCATCTGTTTTAAAAATATTGGTATCTTGCCATATTTACCTCAGATGTATATTTTTCCAATTTCTATAGTAAACATTTTCTAACATACAGAAAGTTGAAAGAGTGGTACAAGGAGCACTCATATACCTGGTACTGAGTTTTGACAGTTGTTAATATTTTGCTTATTCATTCTCCTTCTCTCGTTTCATTTATTTTATTTATTACTACCTCCCCCAACACCACATATACGTGGAACATTTAAACCTAAGTTAAGTCACTGCAGGCATCATCACGACACTTCACCCCAAAATATTTCCACATACCTCTCCTAAGAGTAAGGTGTTCTCCTATATAACCTCCACATCATTGCTGCACCCACGAAAATTGACAAGAGTTCCCTTACCTCATGTAATACTCTGTCAATACAAAAAGGCAATTTTTCCCCGAAATATCTTTTTATAACTTTTCTTTCTGTACAACATCCATTCAAATTTCACTCGTTACATTTGGTTTTGTTTCTTTAAACTATTTCATTCTAGAATGGTCATCCCTACAATTTTTTCTTATGATACTGACTTTTTGAAGTCATCAGGACAATTGACTAAGTGGCATAATGCATAATCTGGACTTTTCAGAATCTTTCCTCGTGCTTTCATTTAACGTTTACTTTAGAACATATGTCTCCTGATAACTGAACGTTTTCCTCTTTCCCATGACTCTTTTATCTAATAGTTTTAGCATACCTTGATGCCTGAATCAATGATATAATTAGTGATTCTAAGATGGTAATTTTCTAATTCTTTCAATTATTCCACATTTATTAGTTGACAGTCTGCTAAAAAAGAAGAGCATTTATCACTGAATAACTGGGAGTGAACTCCCGTTTTTCCTCCAGGGTGATTACTTCATTCTTTTCCTTTAATTAGCAATTTTTAAAGTAAGTCATCTCCGTTGATGGCAGATGAGTGGGTTTTCCCTTCTTTTCTTCCTTTTGAGTATTATTATGGGCTATCTTAGTTTGGGTTTCCCCAGAAACAGACCCTGAGACAGAACTCAAGTGAAGGTAGTTATTTAGAAAGTGATTCCAAAGACACTGGTAGAGGAGTAGGGAAATGAGACAGGGAAGAGATGGAAGATAATCAGGGAGTGTTACTTAGGGGCTCACCACTGCAATTAACTAGAACTTAATCCTGATGCAGAAAAGAGCCACGTAACACATGTGCCACAGAGCATCTCATTTGAGAGGTATTTATTCACCAATTTCTGTCAGTCATTCTTTGAAGACTGCTCCTAGGAGCATTAATTAGTTGGTATTATCAGCTGGCCATGTGGGCAGACAAAAGGGCTCCATTATCCAGAGAAAGCCCTCCAGCAAAGAAACCCAGGTGCTGGCAGGTACTGGCACTCAGAAGTCTACTGATGAAGGGGTATGAGTAAGGCACCAACAGTTAAGGTCAGCTACACTGATTCATGAGTTTTTCTTTATTAAGTGTATTACCATCACTTATTAAAATCTCCCAAATTTGGCCAGTGGGAACCTTTTCAAGCCTACTTGCCCTGGATTCTTTTGCTACACTTTCATTTGCTTTGGGCACTTTGTAACTTTCTGACACATGATGAACCAGACTCACTTCATACTTCCTCTGTCCCAGACCTGGAATTAACCATTTCTCCAAGAAGTTCTGATTCATATTACGAAGAAAGCTAGGATCTGAGAGCTAAAAATACTCCCTGTTACTGAGTGTGGGATTGCTTCTTGGCCCTTTGTGTGGGCTAGTTTCACAAGTTCACATTGAAATTTTCAATTCAAATTTATCCAGAATTCTTTATTTATTTTTAACTTTTGTTTTCTCTTACACTGAATATATGGTTTCTAGTAACACTATTATTTAAAAATTAGTATACCAATATTACTACTGAGTAAATATTATTATAATTTCTTTGCAATTCTTTTTGTTCTTACTATGTCCTAATAACTATATACAGAGTATTGTGCTCTGCAATTACCTGAAATAATTTTCTCTCTCTTTCTTTTGTGCTTTCTTTTGAAGCATTTTGATATAGTTATGATCATTTCTTGTCATTTTAGAGGTTTCTTTTATTTTTGAATATAGTAAAACGTTTACACAGTGCATATATCAAAACACATATAAGAAAATACTCAGAAAATCTGCCTTTTTTAGTTTTCTGGTTTGCCTTTCCTGTGCTTGTTTTTGCATACGTATTTATATTTCCCATACTTTCTTACCAAGATGGTAGGCTACTATACATACTCTTATGTACTTTGCCTTTTCCTTTTAACAGTATATCCTGGAGCTGAGTTTACTTCAATTCATAGAGATCTTCCTCATCATCTTCTAAAGTTGCATAGCACTCCATTTTGTGGCAGTAACACAGTTCATACCACTGCTGTTGAATGACATTGGGTTGATTCCAAATTTTTGCTTTCTCAAAGTTGCAATGGATAACCTTGTGTGTGTGTGTGTGTATGAATTTATAAAGGTGCGACTTTAGAGTAGATTATCTGACATTCATAGCCTCATCAGTAGTTTGTTGTGATTAATGCACTTGTTTATTTCTATTATACTCATATTATTTATACTGTTGCACTTTTCCTTCTAAAGCCTTTTGCCTCCAAGTTTCCTTTTGTCTCAGTGCGTTGGCGAATACCTCCAATACAATGTTAAGAGTAGTGGACACAGTGAGATCCTTGCAGTGTTTCTAACTATAGTGTGACTGCCTGCACTGATTCCCTATTAAGTAAGATGCTGGCTTTATTCAATCTTATTTTATCACGATAAAGAAGGACCAATGCCTATTTTATCAAGTGTTTTAAAAGAATGGGCTTTGACTATTACCAGATGCTTTTTTTTTTTTAACATGTATGGATACATAATTTTAAAGATATATTAATATAAAGCATTACATTAATAGATTTTTTCAAATATTGCAACTTTCTTACATTCTTGGAATAAACCCTGTTTGTTCATGATATGTGAGGAGCTCTGTGGACCCGCTCCCTAGTGAAACTGCTTGAAATTATATAAAACAAATAAGCGTTTAAAGTCTCTGGGAATAGCCCTACGGGCATAATGAAAATGAAGAAACATTTATTCAAGATGATATACTGAAACTCAAGAAGAACTTTAAAAGTCTGTAGTATTTGTACCCTCCCTCCCTTCTCTCAGTTCTGTAAGTCAGGAACTCCACTCAATACTGGTATAGCCAAGAATACAGGGTTCCTTTTTCTCCCAGCTCCCAGTTGAGGGCTGTCTTACTGGAAGAGGCACAAAATCACCATTTCTCATCCTGCCGTCAACTGTCTGTTGCTGAATCTAAGCTCTGCGCAAGTGCAGGTGAGAGGGAGGGGCTCCCTTCTTCTGCCCAGCCCTCACTTGTGGAATGGAGTCTCTCTACCTTGGGTATGTTGCCACTGAGAATACTAGAGCCCCAATCACCTTTAACCCAGCTCAAGGCACATGAGTTCCATGCTGCAACAGGCAAGCAGGGAAGACCTGGTTTCATGTAGGTTTCTGAACATAATTATAATGACTACTTTGTAGTGTTTAATCTGTCAAATCTGACATTTGGTCACTCAGAATTTCTGCTGCTTGATTTTTGTTTGTTTGGTCGGTTGGTTTGTAGTATATGGGTTTTACCTTCTTGTCTTTTTGCATGTCTTGTAATTTTTGTGTTGAAAACAAAAAAATTAGATAATATATTGTAGCAACTCTGGGAAGTAGTTACTCCTTTTCAGGGCTTATTATTTGCTTGTTTACTTGTTTAATTACCAGCAAAATTATTTCAGTGAAGTCTATTTACCTATACAGTGTGAATCCCCTGATGTTGCTTTTCATTGCAGTGCAGCCTTAGATGTACCCACAGTCATGCTGGGATGACAGTGGTTTTGGCAGGGCTCTCTATTACTGTCTCTTTCCCTGACCCCATCCAGCAGTTGAGCTTCACTAATTGCTGTCTCATTGCTGTATGTTTCAAACAATGACTTAGGATAAAAATTGCTTCCCCATAAATCCAATGAAATTTGGGCTCCTTTGAAGGGATAGTTCCCAGAGATACTATTTGAAATTAATTATTACTTCAGAAGGGCCCTTCAACTTTCTCTTTCCCTATTTCTCTCTGGAAAACTAGTCAGCCTACAATTTACTTTGTTGTTCCACCTATCAGACTCCTCTTGAGTCTGAGTGGCCTCTGTGACTTTTTTTTGTTCAACAGAATGCCATGGAAGTGATATAAGAAATATGAGATCACCGTACTGCGAGCAAGCCCAGGTTATCCATGTGGAGACAGAGAGTTCACATAAAGGAGCATCAAGGCACCACATAATTGAGTTAATATTTCTTGGACATTCCAGACAGCTCAGCCACCAATTAAATGCAGCTGAGTGTATTATCCTAGCCACCACATAAAACAGAAAACGTTCCAGCTGATCCCTGCCCGAATTCTTGACCCACAGAATCATGAGAAATAACAAATTGTTGTTTTCAGACTCAGTGTACATTGTTAGAAATGGAAAACTGAAATGCCTATACTGTTATAAAGAAAATCCTTGTAACTTTTTCTAAAAGTTCTGAAGTTTTACATTTTGCATTAAAATCTTTTTTCAGGTGTAGATGGAGTCACCTGGAGCTTAATGAGCTGCACCCAGGTATCATAGGCAATGGCCAAGAACAAATCAAGAGAATAGGGCTGGCTGAGTGCAGTGGCTCACAACTGTAATCCCAGCACTTTGGGAAGCCAAGGCAGGAGGATCACTTGAGCCCAGGAGTTTGAGACTAGCCTGGGCAACATAGTGAGACCCTCGTCTCTGTAAAAAAAATTTTTTTTTAATTAGCCAAGTGTGGTGGCATGGGCCTGTGGTTCCAGCTACTTGAGAGGCTGAGGTGGGAGGATCACTTGAGCCAGGAGGTGGGAGGTTGAGGCTGCAATGAGCCTTGATGTTGCCACTGCACTCCAGGCTTTGTGACAGAAGGAGGCTTTATCTCAGGAAAATAAAAATTTAAAAAAAAAAAAGGACAGAAGTCCAGAAATGTATTTTACATAGCCAGCCAAAAAAAAACCTTTAAGACTAAAAACAAAGCAAAACCAGTTACTACTAATATTAAGAGGATAAATATGAATGATGAAAAAGTTAAAGTGAGTAAAGCTTTTGTAAGTATACAAAAGGAACTTGCATGTTTCTCAAAGGGCCTTTCTTTTGAACCTCTGCAGAATGAACTGATTCCTCAGCAGGTCATGAAAGAAAATCAGCTAATATTGATAAAGCTACAGAATTAATGGCTCACCTGTAATACAGTAGTGATGCATCCAATTCCCCCAAAAGACCAAGAAATAAATGTTTTATACAAAAAAAGTCTTTCTTCAACCTAGAATGCATTCACATATTATGAGGGTTAGAAATCCAAGGTTGTTTTATTATACCATTTGTTGTATAATCCACATTTTCCCCCACTGGTTTGTAAGATCACATCTGTCATAAGCAAGTGGAACAAATTGTCCAGAAATAAACTATGCATATATGGAAAGACCATATTTATCTAGCCATATGCTAGTACCATGCAGTATTAACTGTAATTTTACCATGATTATGATATTTGATATGGCAAACAATGCTGCCTCTGTATCCAGTTATTTGTAATTTTTTTACTATTGTCATATGACTCTTGGGATTAGTTTGTCAAGATTTATGTAAAATCCTGTTTGGATTTTAATCAAAATTGTGGTGAAATTGTTCTCTAGAGATGTCTTGTACATATTTGCTAAGCTTATTTCTAGATACCTAATGACTATTGTTCCTTGTGAATAGAGTATTTTTTCAATAGCATTTAAAAATTAGTTAATAATACATAGGAATGCTGTTGATGTTTGTATGTTAAGGATATACTGAACAAGCTTGCCAAATCTTAAATCCAATTATTTTATTCAAAATTCTCTTTTATTTTCTGTGTAAACAGTAATAGATAGAAATGAGAATAGATATGCTAAATTATGAAACAGTATTACTCTGTATTTTAACTTGCATTTTCTTGCTTATTAATGAAGATGAACATCTCTTCATTTGTTGGTCATTTGGGTTTCTTATTAATTCTTCCTTTCCTAAGAATTCCTATTCCTACTTCCTAGTCTGCCCATTCAGGGATCCTATTCCTGTTCTGACCTGAATAGAATTGAACACCGAATTATTTTATTTTTAAAAATCTGTACTGTGATATAGGATTTTGCATACTTAATATTGCATTTATGTACATTTTCCCCTTGTAATTATCTCAGAATATGGCTTTATTTGAAGATAGGAGCTTTATTAATTTCTTGAAACAACCTTCTTTTCAGTGTATTGATCTTCTGTATTTTTTTGTTTTCTATTTCACTACATTTATCTCATATTTATTATCTTTTCCTCTTCATACTTTAGGTTTAATTATATTTTTTTCTAACTTTTCCATTGAATGCTTACCTTTAGTTAGAATTCATTTAATATTTTAAACAATGAATTTAAGCTACTGATTTTCTCTAACTGCCATTTTAGCTGTAGCTCCCAAATTTTGATGTCATTCTTTTGTTAAAGTTTACTTTCTAAACATTTAAAAATTTATCTTATGACTTCTCTTTAACCTGAAATTCTTAGCCCTTGAATTTCAAAAGTATACACATGTGAAAGATTCTTCAATTGTATTTTATTTTTAACCCTGAAGAAATTCCCGTAATTTTATTACATATGATCCACAGGTCCAGCTAATAGAATATAATTGGAAATTAAGTGTATTAGGTTTCGTTTATTAGAATTCTTAGTGGCTGCAGGTGGAATACTTCTATTTGCTTCAGTCTTCCAGCTGGTTTAACTGAGACAATAATAAAATATAACTTTTTTTTTTTCTAGCAATAACCTCAAACAATCAAATCTTTCTGGCAATCAGACTGACTGTCAGTGTGCAAAAGCAATAATATACTGCCCATAACTTTACAAGGTAAATATCTGTGTTAGCATCCTAAAATGTTTTAAGCTTTGATGGGACTTGCGTCTAACCTTGAGGAGAATAATCCCTAAAAGACTCGAGGTAGAGCCAACCTAAAAGTATTTTAGGAGGAACTGTGAAGCTATGCAAAGAAATAGAACTACTTTTGATTTTTAAGGTTTTTTGAATTTAATTGCATTGTGGTCATAAAATATGATATATGAGATATCAATTCCTCATACTTTTTGAGATTATTTTTGTGACATAGTGTTTGGTCAGTTTTTGTAATTGTTCCAAGTGTACTTAAACTATGGTCTCTGTTGGGTTCATGCCATTCTCTGTCTTTCTGTATATAAATATATATATGTGTGTATATATATACACACACACACATATATATATACTTACAAACTGTTTTCCAAGACTCAAATCTATGCTCTTACTTTACTTGCTTGATCTATCAATTTATGATAGAATTATGTTTTTTTTCATAATACTTTAAGTTCTAGAGTACATGTGCACAACATGCAGGTTTGTTACATATGTATACATGTGCCATGTTGGTGTGCTACACCCATTAACTCATCATTTACATTAGGCATATCTCCTAATGCTATCCCTCCCCCCTCCCCCCACCCCACGACAGGCCCCAGTGTGTAATGTTCCCCTTCCTGTTACCAAGTGTTCTCATTGTTCAATTCCCACCTATGAGTGAGAACATGCGGTGTTTGGTTTTTCATCCTTGCGATAGTTTGCTGAGAATGATGGTTTCCAGCTTCATCCATGGCCCTACAAAGGACACGAACTCCTCCTTTTTTATGGCTGCATAGTATTCCATGGTGTATATGTGCCACATTTTCTTAATCCAGTCTACATTGATGGACATTTGGGTTGGTTTCAGGTCTTTACATTAGAATAGTGCCACAATAAAACATATGTGTGCATGTGTTCCTATAGCAGCATGATTTATAATCCTTTTGGGTATATACCCAGTAATGGGATGGTTGGGTCACAATGGTATTTCTAGTTCTAGATCCTTGAGGAATTGCCACACTGTCTTCCACAAATGGTTGAACTAGTTTACAGTCTCACCAACAGTGTAAACTGTTCCTATTTCTCCACATCCTCTCCAGCACCTGTTGCTTCCTGACTTTTTAATGATCGCCATTCTAACTGATGTGAGATGGTAAGTCATTGTAGTTTTGATTTGCATTTCTCGGATGGCAAGTGATGATGATCATTGTTTCATGTGTCCGCTATTGCATAAATGTCTTCTTTGAGAAGTGTCTGTTCATGTCCTTCGCCCAATTTCTTTAAGTTGTTTTTTCTTGTAAATTTGTTTGAGTTATTTGTAGATTCTGGATATATAAGCCCTTTGTCAGATGAGTCGCATTGCAAAAATTTTCTCCCATTCCCAGGCTGCCTGTTTACTTCCTGATGGTAGTTTCTTTTGCTGTGCAGAAGCTGTTTAGTTTAATTAGATCCCATTTGTCAATGTTGACTTTTGTTACCATTGCTTTTAGTGTTTTAGACTTGAAGCCCTTGCCCATGCCTATGTCCTGAATGGTATTGCCCAGGTTTTCTAGGTTTTTATGGTTTTATATCTAACATTTAAGTTCCTAATATGTCTTGAATTAATTTTTGTATAAAGTGTAAGGAAGGGATCCAGTTTCAGCTTTCTACATATGGATAACCAGTTTTTCCAGCACCATTTATTAAATAGGGACTCCTTTCCCCATTTCTTGTTTTTGTCAGGTTTGTTGAAAATCAGATGATTGTAGATGTATGGCATTATTTCTGAGGACTCTGTTCTGTTCCATTGGTCTATATCTCTGTTTTGGTACTCAGTACCATGGCTGTTTTGGTTACTGTAGCCTGTAGTATAGTTTGAAGTCAGGGAACGTGGATGCCTCCAGCTTTGTTCTTTGGCTTATCGTCTTGGCAATGTGGGCTTCTTGGTCTCCCCATATGAACTTTTGAAAAGCATTTTTCCAATTCTGTGAAGAAAGTCATTGGTAGCTTGATGGGGATGGCATTGAATCTATAAATTACCTTGGGCAGTATGACCATTTTCATGATATTGATTCTTCCTATCCCTGAGCATGGAATGTTCTTTCCATTTGTTTGTGTCCTTTTATTTCATTGAGTGATGGTTTGTAGTTCTCCTTGAAGAGGTCCTTCACATCCCTTTGTAAATTGATTCCTACGCATTTTATTCTCTTTAGCCAATTAGAATGGGAGTTCACCATGATTTGGCTCTCTGTTTGTCTGTTATTGGTGTATAAGAATGCTTGTCATTTTGCACATTGATTTTGTATCCTGAGATTCTTACAGTTGCTTATCAGCTTAAGGAGATTTTGGGCTGAGATGATGGGGTTTTCTAAATATACAATCATGTCATCTGCAAACAGGGACAATTTGACTTCCTCATTTCCTAATTGAATTTTTATTTCTCTTGCCTGGATTGTTCTACAGAACTTCCAATACTATGCTGAATAGGAGTGGTGAGAGAGGGCAATTCCTGTCTTTGCCAGTTTTCAAAGGAATGCTTCCAGTTTCTTTGCCCATTCAGTATGATATTGGCTGTGGGTTTGCCATAAATAGCTCTTATTATTTTGAGATACATCCCATCAATACCTAATTTATTGATATATAGAAAAGGCCTTTTCTCGCATCTATTGAGATAATCATGTGTGGTTTTTGTCTTTGGTTCTATTTATATGCTGGATTACGCTTATTGATTTGTATATGTTGAACTCAACCTTGCATCCTATGGATGAAGCCCACTTCTGATCATGGTGGATAAGCTTTTTGATGTGCTGCTGGATTTGGTTTGCCAGTATTTTATTGAGGATTTTGCATTGATGTTCATCAGAGATATTGGTCTAAAATTTCTTTTTTGTTGTGTCTCTTCCAGGCTTTGGTATCAGATGATGCAGACCTCATAAAAATGAGTTAGGAGGATTCTCTTTTCTATTGATTGGAATAGTTTCAGAAGGAATGGTACCAGCTCCTCCCTTGTACCCTCTGTGAATTCGCTGTGAATCCATCTGGTCCTGACTTTTTTCGTTGGTAGACTATTAATTATTGGGTTTCAATTTCAGAGCCTGTTATTGGTCTATTCAGGGATTCCAACTTCTTCCTGGTTTAGTCTTTGGAGGGTGTGTGTGTCCAGGGAATTTATCCATTTCTTCTGGATTTTCTAGTTTATTTGTGTAGAGGTGTTTATAGTATTCTCTGATGTTAGCTTTCTGTATTTCTGTGGGATCTGTGGTGATATCCTCTTTGTCATTTTTTATTGCATCTATTTGATTCTTCTCTCTTTCTTCTTTATTAAATTTTAAGTAGCAGTCTATCAATTTTGTTGATCTTTTTTCTCAAAACCAGCTCCTGGATTCATTGAGTTTTTGAAGGGTTTTTGTGTCTCTATGTCCTTCAGTTCTGCTCTGATCTTAGTTATTTCTTTGCCTTCTGCTAGCTTTTTGAATGCTTGCCTCTTGCTTCTTCTAGTTCTTTTTAATTGTGATGTTAGGGTGTCAATTTTAGATCTTTCCTGCTTTCTTAGGGCATTTCTAGTTATAAATTTCCCTCTACACACTGCTTTAAATGTGTCCCAGAGATTCTGGTATGTTGTATCTTTGTTCTCATTGGTTTCAAAGAACATCTTTATTTCTGCCTTTATTTCCACACATGCACTCAGCAGTCATTCAGAGCAGGTTGTTCAGTTTCCATGTAGTTGGAGTGGTTTTGATTGAGTTTCTTAGTCCTGAGTTCTAGTTTAATGGCACTGTGGTCTGAGATACAGTTTTGTTATAACTTCTGTTCTTTTACATTTGCTGAGAGGAGTGCTTTTACTTCCAACTATGTGGTCAATTTTGGAATAAGTGTGATGTGGTGTTGAGAAGGCTTGGGATGGAGAGTTCTGTAGATGTCTATTAGGTCTGCTTGGCGCAGAACTGAGTTCAAATCCTGGATATCCTTGTTAACTTTCTGTCTCGATCTGTCGGATATTGACAGTGGGCAAAAGTTCCATTATTATTGTGTGGGAGTCTAAGTCTCTTTTTAGGTCTCTAAGAACTTCCTTATGAATCTGGGTGTTCCTGCATTGGGTGCATATATATTTAGGATTGTTAGCTCTACTTGCTGAATTGATCCCTTTACCATTATGTAATGGCCTTCTTTGTCTCTCTTTTGATCTTTTGTTGGTTTAAGTCTGTTTTATCAGAGACTAGGGTTGCAACCCTGCCTTTTTTTGTTTTCCATTTGCTTGGTAGGTAGATCTTCCTCCATCCCTTTTGTTTTGAGCCTATGTGTGTCCCTGCATGAGATGGGCCCTGGAATACAACACACTGATGGGTCTTAACTTCTTTATCCAATTTGCCAGTCTGTGTCTTTTAACTGGAGCATTTAGGCCCATTTTACATTTACAAGCACATTGTTATGTGTGAATTTGGTCCTGCCTGGCTATGATGTTAGCTGGTTATTTTGTTTGTTAGTTGATGCAGTTTCTTCCTAGTTTTGATGGTCTTTACAATTTGGCATGCCTTGCAGTGGCTGGTGGCTGTTCCTTTTCCCATGCTTTAAAGCCCTTCCAGGATCTCTGTAGGGTAGGCCTGGTGGTGACAAAATCTCTCAGCATTTTGCTTGTCTGTAAAGGGATTTTATTTCTCCTTCACTTATGAAACTTAGTTTGGCTAGATATGAAATTTGGGTTGAAAATTCTCTTTAGGAACGCTTGAATATTGGCCCCCATTCTCTCTGGCTTTTTAGGTTTCTGCAGAGAGATCCACAATAGTTCCTGATGCTTCCCAGGTAACCCGAACCTCTCACGCCCACATTTTTTTCCTTCATTTCAACTTTGGTGAATCTGGACACTATGTGGTCTTGAGTTGTTTCTTTCCGCGGAGCATCTTTGTGGCATTCTCTGTATTTCCTGAATTTTAAATGTTGATCTGCCTTGCTAGTTGGGAAGTTCTCCTGATAATATCCCGCAGAGTGTGTTTCAACTTCTGTTCCATTCTCCCATCACTTTCATAGGCACAATTCAATCAGACGTAGATTTGATCTTTTCACATATCCTGGTTTCTTGAAGGCTTTGTTCATTTGTTTTTACTCTTTTTTCTCTAAACTTCTCACTTCATTTCATTCATTTGATCTTCAATCACTGATACCCTTTCTTCTAGTTGTTCGAATCGGGTACTGAAGCTTGTGCATTCATCACATAGTTCTTATGCCATGGTTTTCAGCTCTGTCAGGTCATTTAAGGACTTCTCCGCATTGGTTATTCTAGTTAGCTATTCATCTAATATTTTTTCAAGGTTTTTAGCTTCTTTGCGATGGGTTTGAACTTCCTCCTTTAGCTCAGAGAAGTTTGATAATCTGAAGCGTTCCTCTGTCAACTCCTCAAAGTCATTCTCTGTCCAGCTTTGTTCCATTGCTGGAAAGAAACTGCGTTCCTTTGGAGGGGGAGAGGCACTCTGTTGTTTAGAATTTTCAGCTTTTCTGCTCTGTTTTTTTCCCCATCCTTGTGGTTTTGTCTACCTTTGGTCTTTGATGATGGTGACGTACAGATGGGGTTTTGGTGTGAATGTCCTTTCTGTTTGTTAGTTTTCCTTCTAACAGTCAGGACCCTCAGCTGCAGGTCTATTGGAGTTTGCTGGAGGTCCACTCCAGATGCTGTTTGCCTGGGTATCAGCAGCAGAGGCAGCAGAACAGCGAATATTGCTGAACAGCAAATGTTGCTGCCTGATCGTTCCTCTGGAAGCTTCGTCTCAGAGGGGTACTCAGCCGTGTGAGGTGTCAGTCTGCCCGTACCGAGGGGTGCCTCCCAGTTAGGCTACTCGGAGGTCAGGGACCCACTTGAGGAGGCAGTCTGTCTGTTCTCAGATCTCAAACTCCGTGCTGGGAGAACCACTACCTCTTCAAAGCTATCAGACAGGGACGTTTAAGTCTGCAGAGGTCTCTGCTGCCTTTTGTTTGGCTATGCCCTGCCCCCCGGGTTGGAATCTACAGAGGCAGGCAGGCCTCCTTGAGCTGTGGTGGGCTCCACCCAGTTCGAGCTTCCCAGCCACTTTTTTTACCTACTCAAGCCTCAGCAATGGTGGGTGCCCCTCCCCCAGCCTCACTGCTGCCTTGCAGTTTGATCTCAGACTGCTGTGCTAGCAATGAGTGAGGCTCTGTGGGCGTGGGACCCTCCGAGCCAAGTGCAGGATATAATCTCCTGGTGTGCTATTGCTAAGACCATTGGAAAAGCACAGTATTAGGGTGGGAGTGACCCGATTTTCTGGGTGCCATCTGTCACAGCTTCCCTTAGCTAGGAAAGGAAATTCCCTGACCCCTTGCACTTCCTGGGTGAGGTGATGCCTTGCCCTGCTTTGGCTCACACTCGGTGGGCTGCACCCACTGTTCTGCACCCACTGTCTGACAAGCCCCAGTGAGATGAACCTGGTACCTCAGTTGGAAATACAGAAACCACCTGTCTTCTGTGTCACTCGCGCTGGGAGCTGTAGACTGGAGCTGTTCCTATTTGGCCATCTTGGAACCTCCTAGAATTGTGTTTAATATTCATCTAATACTTGGTTTAACAATTTTTCCTTGTAACACATCTTGTTTTATGTGTTTTGAGGCTATATTATTTGGTGCACTTAAATTTATGATTTATAATACTGATGATTGTAATTTTTTACACTGACTGTTTTAATGTAACATTCCTACTTATCCTTAATAATGCTTTTCATTTAAATCTGTTTGGTTTAATGTTAATGTGACTATACCAGTTTTCTTTTGTTTAATGTCTTCCTGGTATAGTTTTCCCATCTTTTTATTTTAAAACCTTCTCTATGGTTTTCTTTGAGAAGTCTTTTTTATATGAAGTATATAGATGAAGTGTTTTTCAGTATTCACTATCTTTTTTCATAAAAAGAAGGTTAGTATGTGGATTGATACATTTTTCTCTATATTTCTATTCTTTGTTTATTTTGACAGTAGATGCTTTTAATTTTTTTCACTAGTTATCCTTAACACTTTGACATATAATATATTTATGTCTTTTTTTTAATACTGTACAGAATCATTTCCTAATTTTGGCCTTTTCCCTAACATACTAAAGACTTTATCATGCTTTTACTATCCGTAAAATAACACCCATCTTATTATTGATGGCTAGAGATTTAGTTTTACCATTTGTAAGAAAAATATTTTTTCAAAAAGTACCATTCAGGACATAGGCATGGGCAAAGACTTCATGTCTAAAACACCAAAAGCAACGGCAGCAAAAGCTAAAATTCGACAAATGATCTAATTAAACTAAAGAGCTCTTTTGCACACCAAAGAAACTACCATCAGAGTGAACAGGCAACCTACAGAATGGGGAGAAAATTTTTGCAATCTACTCATCCTGACAAAGGGCTAATATCCAGAACCTACAAAGAACTCCAACAAATTTACAAGAAAAACAAACAACCCCATCAAAAGTGGGCAAAGGATATGAACAGACATTTCTCAGCAGGACATTCATACAGCCAACAGACATATGAAAAAAAATGCTCATCATCACTGGCCATCAGAGAAAATGCAACCAAACCACAATGAGATACCATCTCACACCAGTTAGAACGCGATCATTAAAAAAGTCAGGAAACAACAGGTGCTGAGAGGATGTGGAGAAATAGAACACTTTACACTGTTGGTGGGATTGTAAACTAGTCTAACCCATTATGGAAAACAGTATGGCGACTCTCAAGGATCTAGAACTTTTAGATGTACCATATGGACCCAGCCATCCCATTACTGGGGATATACCCAAAGGATTATAAATTATGTTGCTATAAAGACACACGCATTAATGATGTTTATTGCAGCAATGGCCCCAAATAGCAAAGACTTGGAATCACCCAAATGTCCATCAGTCACAGATTGGATTAAGAAAAATGTGGCACATATAATTCATGGAATACTATGCAGCCATAAAAAGGATGAGTTTGCGCCCTTTGTAGGACATGGATGCAGCTGGAAACCATCATTCTTAGCAAACTATCACAAGAACAGAAAAACCAAAACACCACATGTTCTCACTCATAGGTGGGAACTGGAACAAATGAGATCACTTGGACTCAGGAAGGAACGCCACACACCGGGCCTATCATGGGAGGGGAGGGGGAGGGATTGCATTGGGAGTTATACCTGATGTAAATGACGAGTTGATGGGTGCAGCAGACTAACATGGCACAAGTATACATATGTAACAAACCTGCATGTTATGCACATGTACCCTACAACTTAAAGTATAATAATAATAAATTAATTAAAAAAAATAAAATTTAAAAAAAAAAAATAATGAATTATACTTTATGTTTTCTTATTTTTTAACCTACTCTTTCCTCCAGTATTTTAATTTTTTTTTTCCTAAAGAACATCCTATAATATCTCTTTTAGTAAGGTTCTATGAGTGGTAAACCTTCTTAACATTTGTATATCTGAAAATTTTGTTATTCTCTCCATCCACCTTAACTAATAAATAATACTTAATCTGGGTATAAAATTATAGGTTGATAGTTTTTTTTAGCACCATGAAGATATGATCTTCCATTGACTTCTAGCATTTATTGCTGATATGAATTCTGCTGAAGTCTAATTGTTATTCTTTAGTAGGCAATCTTCCCTTTTTGTATGATAACTCTTTCATAGAATTTTTCCTTCCATATTTTTGTTCAGTGCCTTTATTATGTACTTGAGTATGGATTTATATTTATTTATTCAACATGTTTCTTAGAAAGCACTTTTGATTTTAGGCTTCTTCTCTTCCTTCAACTTTAACTTTAAAGTTATTCTGTTCTCTCTATAGGTCTCAGTATAACCTCAAACTTACCAAAGATCTCACTGCTTTCCAATCACCAAATCCTTTCCAATAGGTCTTGGAGCTCATAGCCTATCATCGATAATGTCCATTATGACCACAGACTCTTCTCTGTATTTCTCTTTTCTGTATCTACTTAATCTTGGTTCATTCTGCTTTGTAATTAAGCACTTTGTCTCTACATATTTTCCTATCTGCTCACTCCTCCCTTTCACTTCGGTCCCAGACCCCCGATGCAGAATCAGCTTAGTGCTTTCTGCCCTGGTGGTGTTGGTGATGTGGTAAATACATTCTCTATGCTAACTGTCAGTTTGGCTTAGTTCCTGATTTTCAGGCTAAATCTGCCTCTTCTCTCTTTGCTAGCCTGAAGCTGTCTGTCATTAACTACAGGCACAGCTGTGTTTTTCAGCCTCTTTCTAGGAGTTAGGGAGGTATCTCCCAGCCTGTTGCTTCAGTTGATAGGCCAGGCTCTGTTTCCTCATTTTATATGAGGTGTTTTTAGTCCATTTACCCTATAGAAGGTAAACTGCCAGTCACCAAAGGCTGCTCTAGTCTCAGAGCCCAGCAAGCCTACCAAGCCCATGGCCTCGGTACTTCACCATTGTGTGTTTCATTCTGTGTTTCCATTTCTGATCTAATATGTATTTGGTTTGCAAGCCTGCTTATGAATATTTTTGGTTGTTATAGTTTGTCAATGATGCAATATATTGGAGCAGATGCAATGCCTTACAATATGGGCTTGCTTCGACATCATGTTCACTGTTCGTTCTTGAAATCCCAACTTAAACAATACCTCTTGCAGAATGCCACTCTTGGTTGCCCACAGCCCATTCCACCCCCAACCAAAGTTGATAATTTTCTGCTTTTTGGTTTCTCTGCATATGGTTCATCGCTACAACCATAACACTGTAAGATATGCTGTATTTGGTATTTTCTTCCACTTGTAGTGAATCTCCCCTCCCCACAAATCATGGAGTGCTGATATGTTGAGTAATCCTCAAGTTTCAGAATCCAGCTCATTAGAATTTGCTGTGTTGATTACAGTATGCTTTCAGCATTTAGATCACTGTGGCAGACATTATTGGTGCTAAAATCTTCTCAGATCCCTTTTATCCTTTTTAGATCGCCCTCTTTTGGCCTTGGTATGCTTTAGCTTTGAAAACCTAACACCTGACATTCTTCTTTGGAGGCTTGCCCTCAGGCTACTGGAGGCTCTGCCTGTATGGGAGCTGGGAGTGCTTGCGTGTACATGTTAGCCCATGGCTGCCCTCAATCAATGACTAATGAATATGGGACTATAAAAGCTCAGCTCACTTACTTTTGGCAGCAATGACTCTGAGGCATAACTCAGACTATAGAGTTTCCTTGCAGGATAAGGCAGAAGCTACCCTCTATAGGATTTTGCTTGTAATTGTACCCTTGCTTGGTTTCTTCCCCTTTCCTGACCTATTTCTTCCACTCCCTTAGTGTTTTTTCCTGGGAAAAATATCCTTAATAAATTGCTTGCATATGACTCCTGATTTTATGGTCCACTTTTAAGGATCTTGACCTAATATACCAACAGTTAAGAAAGTCCAAGATCTAGAGGTAGAGAGAGGTAGATTCTCCCACCAGTGATGCACCCAGGTGTCCCCCAGAGCGTTTGCTCTTGTATGTATCTATGGTTTTTCTTCTTTGTTCTTTATCTGTCTTTCTTACCTGGCAATTGCTCTGCCCTCTTTTGAGTGGAGGGTCTATTTGTCTTTTCCTCCCTTTAACTCAAAATTTCCTTCCTCTTCTCACTTTGCCTGAGGCTAACGATTACTCCTAGTCCCCGGGAACATGTCTCAACTTTTCCCCTTGTTCACGTTAGTTGGAAGCCTCATATACTAACAAACTTGTGATGCAATATTGAGCTGAAAGATAGAAGAAACCATGGGGTCCCCTTTTAATATAGGGGTTCTGGGTGTCCCTGGATTACTGGGCATTTTAGGACTATGTGTTGTAATATATTTTTGGTATGTTTTCCCCATGTGCTGGACTTGAAGGACACAGATTAACTTCTTTATTTTTGCATCTAAAGCTCCTAAAAAAAGTGCCTAGGGAAGTGGTTTTCAAATCATCTGCAGATGGGGAGATGGGGAATTTAGTGTGCTGGGCCCCACCCCAGATACATTGAAGCAGAATCTCTAAGGGATAAGGCCTATAATTCTACTTTTTAAATAAAATCACCAGGGAATTCTTTTTTTTTTTTTTTT